>NC_133334.1:125558047-125720547 GCF_042186555.1 Aquarana catesbeiana | reverse complement strand
ACATGCATTTTGCAAAGTGCAACATATATTTGCTTTAGACAAATCAACACCACAGAACATTCCAGCAAATTTTAACGAGGGTGGGGGTGGGGGGGTTGTGAAATCTAGATAATTGCTCATTAGCAGCACACTATTTGGAGTGAGTTTAGGTGGGGGGGGGTGGGGTTGTGAAATCTAGATAATTGCTCATTAGCAGCAAACTATTTGGAGTGAGTTTAGGTGGGGGAGGGGGGTGGGGTTGTGAAATCTAGATAATTGCTCATTAGCAGCACACTATTTGGAGTGAGTTTAGGTGGGGGGGGGTGGGGTTGTGAAATCTAGGTAATTGCTCATTAGCAGCACACTATTTGGAGTGAGTTTAGGTGGGGGGGGTGGGGTTGTGAAATCTAGATAATTGCTCATTAGCAGCACACTATTTGGAGTGAGTTTAGGTGGGGGGGGGGTGGGGTTGTGAAATCTAGATAATTGCTCATTAGCAGCACACTATTTGGAGTGAGTTTAGGTGGGGGGGGGGGGTGGGGTTGTGAAATCTAGATAATTGCTCATTAGCAGCACACTATTTGGAGTGAGTTTAGGTGGGGGGGGGGGGGTTTGTGAAATCTAGATAATTGCTCATTAGCAGCACACTATTTGGAGTGAGTTTAGGTGGGGGGGGGTGGGGTTGTGAAATCTAGATAATTGCTCATTAGCAGCACACTATTTGGAGTGAGTTTAGGTGGGGGGGGGGGGGGTTGTGAAATCTAGATAATTGCTCATTAGCAGCACACTAAATACACTCAAACAAAATACATTCCAAATGAGTAGACTAGGTGGATATGTTCCCATCACTTCATGCTGGGAAGGTTATTGAAGGAAAATATACATGCATGACAAAAAATAACAGGAAAAAAATCCAGCATGTGTGAGGATAAAAAGGGGACATTCACACTATATTGCAATGATGGTAAGTAGTGTTTGAAGCAAGAAATACATTATATTATCAAAGATTACATAAAAGAACATGTGATGCTAATAAAAGAAAAATATCTTACCTTAATATAGTCCTTCTGCAGGACCTGTATGATGGCAGAACAGGTCTCTGGGATAATGATCCCCAGAGCCTGGGGGGAGATGCCTGTCGAGAACTTAAGGTCCTGCAGGCTTCTCCCTGTGGCCAAATACCGCAAGGTAGCGACCAGCCTCTGCTCCGGAGTGATGGCTTGCCTCACGCAGGTATCCTGCCTGCTGATATAGGGGGTCAGCAAAGCCAACAAACGGTCAAAAACGGGGTCCGTCATCCGGAGAAAGTTCCTGAAATCCTCAGGATTATTCTCACGGATCTCACGGAGCAAAGGCATGTGACAGAACTGGTCACGCTGAAGCAACCAATTCTTGGTCCATGAACTCCTCCTCGCCCTGTTCATGGACTGGTCTTGGGCTGAAGAATAAACTACAGCACCAAGCACATACAATGCACGAGCTCGACGACGAGTACGTACAGGTAACATGGCTTCAAAACGGTCGGCTGGTCAGAACGCACTAAACAGAACGCACTGAAGAACAGCAAGGCCTGTGAAGAACGACCTGAAAATCAGGAACGAGCGGCCAATAAAACAAAGATTTCTCAATGCCAACTGACCAAACGCACTGAAAAGCAGATACAAACCTCACAAGCACAGACTGAACAACAGTTAAAACGAACTGAAAAATACGAGTCTCACAAGCGCGAATCGTCTCTCACCAAACTTCTACTAACACGAGATAAACACGAGATTAGCAGAAGGAGCCCAAAGGGTGTCGTACGGGCTATTGAACTTCCGTTTTATAGTCTCGTCGGACTTGGTGTACGTCACCGCGTACTAGGCTGTCGTACTTTTGTGTGGTCGTGTGTGTGTAAGTCCGTTCGTAAGAAAGTCTGCCGCAAGTCCGCCGAAGGTACGTCGGAAGTCTGTCGGACAGGCTGTCGGACTTTTGTAGACGAAAAGTCCGACCGTGTGTACGCGGCATAATTGTAGAAAACCAAACAGGCACTTGCACTGAATCAAATTTATGGAAGAGCTAACTGATTGGCCAGTGTATGGTGACCTTTAAAGATATTTAAACTTGAATTTCTGGTGTTTAAGCCTCATACACACGATGGGACTTTGTACAAACTTTCCCGTGGATTTTTGTACGAAGGGCGTTGGCCTTAGGGTTCTTTCACATGGACGTGTCCGTGTACGGAGCCCGCTCTGCTCAGCAGAGGATCGCTCCGTGGATCCCCGCTGAGCAGGCAGATGACAGGTCTGTCTCTGCACACTGTGAAGGGACGGACCTGTCAGAGTGCCGCTCTCCTGTATGGGGGATCGGATGATGACGGACCATAGAGTCCGTCGTCACCCAATCCGATCTGCAGATGGATGGAAAAATAGTTTTTTTCTCCGTTACACTTTTTCGGATTGGAGTGGGTCGGATGTCAGCGGACATGTCACCACTGACATTCGACCCTCCATAGAGATCTATGGAGTGTCCGTTCAGGTCCGCAGGTTCGAGGCGGATGTGAAAGGTCTGTCTGTGTGAAAGGGGCCTTAGGCCCCTTTCACACTGAGGCGGTGCGGGTGGCAGAGGTAAAACTGTGCTATTTTTAGCGCCGCTTTACTGGCAGTATTCGGGCGTTAGCAGTTTTAACGCCCGCTAGCGGCCGAAAAGGGGTTTATATAAATCCACCCGCAAAATGCCAGCGCAGCGGCGTTTTGCCAGCAGTCTAGCTGCACTGTCCCATTGATTTCAATGGGCAGGAGCGGATTATACACCGCTCCAAAGGTGCTGCTAGCAGGCCTTTTTTTTAGGCCCCTTTCACACAGGGGCATTTTTAGGCGCAACAGCGCTAAAAATAGCATCTGAAAAATACCCTAAAGAAGCGGCTCCATTCACTCCAGTGAGGGCTTTCACACTGGAGCGGTGCGCTGGCAGGGCATCACAAAAAGTCCTGCCAGCAGCTTCTTTGGAGCGGTGAACTCACCGTTCCTCCCCATTGAAATCAATGGGGCAGCGCTGTGATACTGCCGGCAAAATGCCGCTCCAGCAGCGTTTTGCGGGTGTATTTAACCCCTTTTCGGCTGCTAGCAGGGGGGGTAAAAAGCTGCTAGCAGCCAAATAACGCCGCTAAAACGACAGTAAAGCAGCGCTTAAAATAAAGCGCTGCTTTACTGCAGACGCTCCCACCGCCCCAGTGTGAAAGGGGCCTTACTGTTCTGCTAGCGCACAACTCCAGTGTGAAAGCCCGATTCACACTGGAGTGAATGAAGCCACTTCTTTAGGGCGTTTTTCAGGCGCTATTTTGTGGGTGTATTTAACGCCTTTTCGGCCACCAGCAGGGGGGGTTAAAAGCTGCTAGCGGCCGAATAACGCCGCTAAAATGACAGTAAAGCGGCGCTAAAAATAGCGCTGCTTTACTGCAGACGCCCCCACCGCCCCAGTATGAAAGGGGCCTTACTGTCCTGCTAGCGCACCACTCCAGTGTGAAAGCCCGATTCACACTGGAGTGAATGGAGCCACTTCTTTAGGGTGTCTTTCAGGCGCTATTTTTAGCGCCTGAAAAACGCGCCAGTGTGAAAGTGACCTTATCCTTTCACACGGACGGATAGAATTGTGCTTTTAGCTGCATTTTCTAACGCAGCTAAATGCACACAATGCTTTCCTATGGCCCCATTCACACACTGCGTTTTGATTACATGCGGTTTGGTGCGGATAGAAAAAATAGAATTGACTGCGTCCAGGAGCGATTTAGCGCAGCTATCCGCACATAACCGCAGGTAATCGCACTGCACTGTGTCAGCTGCAGATAGCAGCGCCAAGCTGGCTCACTCATCGGGAAAGGAAAAAATGTTTTTTCCTTTCCCAATGAGCGACAAGCACGGGGATCCCCGCCAATACCAGGCACTGTTTGGTCTGAATCTTGAGGGAGAACTCCACACCAAATTTTAAATAAAAAACCGGCATGGGTTCCCCTCCAAGAGCATACCAGGCCCTTCGGTCTGTTATGGATTTTAAGGGGAACCCCCTATGCCGAAAAAAACGGCGTGGGGGTCCCCCAAAATCCATACCAGACCCTTATCGGAGCACACAGCCCATCCGGTCAAGAAAGGGGGTGGGGACGAGCGAGCGCCCCCCCCTCCTGAACCATACCAGGCCGCATGCCCTCAACATGGGGGATGGTTACTTTGGGGAAGGAAGGCGCGCTGTGGGCCCCCCCACCCCAAAGCACCTTGTCCCCATGTTGATGAGGAAAAGGGCCTCTTCCCGACAACCCTGGCCGTTAGTTGTCACATTCTGCAGGTGGGGGGCTTATCTGAATCCGGGAGTTCCCTTTAATAAGGGGGCCCCCAGATCCCGGCCCCCCACCCTACATGAATGAGTATGGGGTACATGGTGCCCCTACCCATTCACCTGGGGGAGAAAAGTGTAAAAAAAAACACACTACACAGGTTTTAAAAGTAATTTATTAGGCAGCTCCGGGGGTCTTCTTCCGCGCTCTCCGCATCTTCTCCCGGTGTCCGGTTCTTCTCCGTGCTGTCCGGCCTCTTCTCCCGGTGACCAGGCGCCCACTAGCAAAAGAGCTGGAAGAAGATAGTGGGGGAGTCCGGCAGAAGATAGTGGAGAATTTCCAGACAGCTGCAGAAGACCGGGCCCCCACTAGCAAAAGAGCTGGAAGAAGATAGCGGGGGAGTCCGGCGGAAGATACTGGAGAAGAACTGGACAGCGGCAGAAGACCAGGCTCCCGCGAAGAAGATCTCGACAGCGGCAGAAGACAGGCCCCCACTAGCAAAAGAGCTGGAAGAAGATAGTGAGGGAGCCCGGCAGAAGATACCGGACACCGGTAGAAGAGGATGGACAGCACAGAGAAGAACCGGACACCAGGAGAAGATGCAGAGAGTGTGGAAGAAGACCCCTGGAGCTGCCTAATAAATTACTCTAAAAACCTGTGTAGTGTGTTTTTTTTCTTGACACTTTTCTTCCCCAGGTGAATGGGTAGGGGTACCATGTACCTCATACTCATTCACGTAGGGTGGGGGGCCGGGATCTGGGGGCCCCCTTATTAAAGGGGGCTCCCAGATTCTGATAAGCCCCCCGCCCGCAGACCCCGACAACCAACAGCCAGGGTTGTCGGGAAGAGGCCCTTGTCCTCATCAACATGGGGACAAGATGGAAAGATATCAATTCTCCAGGAGTATTAGGCAGACAGGAAGTAAACTCCTTCTCGGTTCGGAGGCCGTAGGTGCTGGAAATTGCTAATAGCAATAAACAGCAATAAATAAAGCTATGAATAAGCACTAACGTTAGTGCGAAACGTCAGCTCTTTTTTGTCTGCTGTTACCTTTGATTTTGAACTTTTCCAAATAAACAAGGCTAATTTAGGAGTGCGGCTGTCCAGAATCTTTTCCTGTTTATAGGGACAAGGTGCTTGGGGGTGGAGGGGCCTGCAGCGCGCCCTCCTTCCCCAACGTAACCATCCCCCATGTTGAGGACATGCGGCCTGGTACGGTTCGGGGGGGCGCTTACTTATCCCCACCCCCTTTCCTGACCGGCTGGGCTGCGTGCTCAGATAAGGGTCTGGTATAGATTTTGGGTGGCCCCCACTCTGTTTTTTCAGCGTAGGGGGTTCCCCTTAGAATCCATACCAGACCGAAGGGCCTGGCATGCACCCAGAGGGGGAACCCATGCCGGTTTTTCTCGTTCTGCTTTAATAGGAAGATATGTTTTTCCTATTGCAGCGAGCGCGAGATGTACCTCTCCGAGAACCAGCGCAATCTCATTGTGCTGGAAACATTCTCGTGTGTAGGTACTCCTGTGTGTGAACCGGTTCACACGCTGAATTAAGGATCTATCGAGCGCACCAATTATGGTCTGAACCAGCGCAGTGCATTCATCTTAGTAAATGACCCCCAGTGTGTCAACATGTGCTATCTGCCATCAGGGGATTTCAATGTACGCGTTTTGTGGGTGCAACCCCTTCCTCGCAACTCTAGTAGGCGAGAGGAAGGGGTTGCACCCCCAAAACACGTCCATTGATCCCCCATGATGGGAGATAGCACATGTTGACATTAGGCATAGGACCAGGAGGGAAATCCCCATTTTTACTCCCAATTCGTGTGCATCTTCTAAATTTGGCTTTTACAGGGGGACATCACCCCATCTGATGAAGACAAGATCAAGACATTTTTGACACTATAATTTCTGATATTGCCTTCAGTTTTTCAATGTTGAACTTTGCAAGTTCCTGAGTTGTGTATGTTTTGTTTTGAAACATGCCTGTTTATGTACCAAAATAATATTTTCAAGGTAAAAATTTATAAAACAAAGATGTTATTTTTTTTTAACAAAAAAGGTTTTACAACGCACATGTGAATGTGCAAGGAGTAAAAGGTTTTATACTCAACAATGTGTGGCTTCTTCTTTCAATGCTCAATACCAGTTTTTGTATTAAGTTGGTGTTTACAGTGACAATGGGTGTTATTTAATAATGTAAAAACCACTTGGCACTACAAGTGCACTAGGAGAACCTAGGAGACAGATAAAAGAAACCCAAGCAGTAAATCAAATTCAAGATTTTATCATATCATTTTTTTTGCAAATATTTAAAAATTTGCTGGCATAGCAATGGCCCCCCTACCCGTAAAAGATTCCACATATTTTTGGCGCACTTCACAGGCGCTTTGGGGGGGCAAGCCAGGACGGCCAGCTTCCAGGGCTGTCGTTGGTTCATGAAGTCCGGCCTCAGGCCCAACTGAGGCTACATAATTAGTAGCATTTCGCTTTAAAAAGTTGTGCAAGATGCAGCATGCTAACACGATGTGGTTAGGTTTGTACTCCGCCATATTTATAGCCGTTAGAAATAGGCGGAACCAGCTGACCATTATCCCAAAGGTGTTCTCCATGACTCTTCTGGTTCTGGAAATTAAAAACCCTCTTCTCCGGGGTGAGGGTCCTCTGGGGGAATCTCCTCATCATGTGATCACCCAGACCAAATGCTTCATCAGCAATAAAAACAAACGGGAGTCCTTCCACGTTCTTTTCTGCAGGTGGCAATCCCAAGCCACCACTCTGGAGATGTGTGTAGAACTCCGCCTGGGCAAAGACTCCACCATCCCACATCCGGCCATTCTTCCCC
Source organism: Aquarana catesbeiana (assembly GCF_042186555.1). Lineage (NCBI taxonomy): Eukaryota > Metazoa > Chordata > Amphibia > Anura > Ranidae > Aquarana > Aquarana catesbeiana. The sequence continues at coordinate 125,713,418 of NC_133334.1, read as the reverse complement.
ATGTCCACATAGAGAAACTCGTATGTCGCTGACACCACCGCCATCAACACGATACTATTGAAACCCTTATAATTAAAATAGTATGACCCCGAATGGGGTGGTGGGATGATGTGGGCATGCTTCCCATCAATTTCCCCTCTACAGTCAGGAAAGTCCCAACGGTCGACAAAGTGGGATGCCACAGTCTGCCATTCCTGTGAAAAAGGAAACTGTGAGTCAAAACATAAAAAAAATTAGTACTTTTGCACATAATATTGCAAGCAGATTAGACACAAACATTCTTGGCCAACATTAGTATAACATTAATTTTAAGGAGTATTTAAAGACAAAAATATAAGGTCCACTTATCAGATTCCTCACCCCCTCTGATGGCCCATTGGAAAAATTTTTAGGGGGGGGGTTATAAATGAGTTTAAGGACAACAATAACATTTGTACGCATTTTAGGGGTTGTTTAGGGTAAAGCAGTACTATTGAGCTGACAAAATACATTGTTAAGTGACTAGGCTAGGTGTATATGGGCCCAGGATAGCATGCTGGGGAGGTTAGTGAAGGCAAATATGCATGAAGGACAAAAAAGGAGCATGAAAAACTTCCAGCATGCATGAGGATAAAGAGGACATTCACAGCATATTACAATCATGGTAATTAGGGAATGATGAAATAATTACAATACATTAGCATACATTAAATACATAGAATGTGATGTTAAAGGAGAAAACTTACCCTAATATAGTCCTTCTGCAGGACCTGAATGATGGCAGAACAAGTCTCTAGAATAATGATCCCCAGAGCCTGGGGGGAGATACCTGTAGAGAACTTAAGGTCCTGTAGACTTCTCCCTGTCGCCAAGTACCACAACGCGGTGACTAGCCTCTGCTCCGGAGTGATGGCTTGCCGCATGCAGGTGTCCTGCTTCATAATATAAGGGGACAGCAAAGCCAACAGATGGTGAAAAACGGGGTCCGTCATCCGGAGAAAATTCTTGAAATCATCAGGGTTATTCTCCTGCATCTCACGCAGCAAAGGCATGTGAGAGAATTGGTCACGCTGGAGCAACCAATTCTTAGTCCATAAACTCCACCCCACCCTGTTCATGGACTGGACTCAAAGTAATAACCCCAACACCAAGCACCCGCATAGAACGAACTCTACGACAAGTATGTACCCGCAACATGGCTTCAAAACGGTCGGCTGGTCAGAACGAACTAACATAACGCACTGAAAAACAGCAAGGCCTGTGAAGAGCGAGCTGAAAATCAGAAACGAGCGGACAAGAACACACTGAAAAACAGATATGAACTGACTACACGAACTGAACACCAGATAAAAACCCACAAGCACAAACTGAAGAGCAGTAATGGAATGAAAAGCACGAAAGCTGAAAAGCAGGAATCGTCTCTCACCAAACTTCTACTAACACGAGATAAACACGAGATTAGCAGAAGGAGCCCAAAGGGTGGCGCAGTGGCTATTGATCTTCCTTTTTCTAGTGCCGTCGTACGCGTTGTACGTCACTGCATTCTTAACGGTTGGAATTTGGTGTGACCGTGTGTATGCAAGACAAGCTTGAGCGGAATCCGGTCGGAAAATCCATCATACCTTTTTCCGACCAAAATCCTGATCGTGTGTACACGGCATTAGAGTTAATATGGGAAAAAGGTGTTCTCACTGATGCTTTATCACCAATCCTTGTTTCCCTAATAACCCAAAATTTTCAAAATCCAATTGTCATTTGGACAGAAAGTGAGGTGAAATCTTCTGAACAGGGGCACAGATAGCAAAAAAAAAATGTTACAGGGGTGATAACCCTACCCTATATTATCCAAAAAGCTTAAAAATAGATTTTTGGGTTGGAGCTACACTTAAAAAATGTACCTGTTCTAAATTACAAACAGATTCAACTTAACAACAAACCTACAGTCTCTATCTTGTTTGTAACCTGGGGACCTCCTTTATACTGCTGTTTAGAGTATATAGGACCTGGGGGGCCCACGCCATTTTTTTGTAAATTGGGTGCGGGGTTCCCCTTAATATCCATACCAGACCCAAAGGGCCGGTAATGGGCTGGGGGGGGCAACATTACATTACAGCCGCAAGCAGTTTTAAATGACTTTTTTCCTTTAGAAATGTCATTTTGTGCAGGGACTGTTCTAAACACGGGAAAAATGTGCCACTTTATAGGCATACTAAGGACACCCCCCAGGCACGATATTTAAATGAATATTACACTTTTATTGTTTCACTTTAAGCATTATTAAAATCATTGCTCCCTAAAAAACGGCCGTTTAAAAAAAAAATTTTGAATTGATACATGTCCCCTTGGACGAGACCCGGGTCCCAAACACTTTTTATGATAATAACTTGCATATTAGCCTTTAATATTAGCACTTTTGATTTTTCACGTTCGAGTCCCATAGACTTTAACGGGGTTTGTGTGTTCACACTAATTTTTGGTCTGTTTGCATGTTCTGCCGCGAACCGAACTGGGGGGGGGGTTTGGCTCATCCCTAATTATAAGGCTGCTTTTTGAGGACAATTTAAGTATATAATTTTTTATATGGAGCTATATACAGCTGTATTATCTTTCACTGTAATTATTATAAATTGTATCTAAATCTAAAAACAGAAATTTTATATTTTGCTGCTTATCGGTCCCTAGGTAATATGTCTGCATTCGTTTTATTTTGCAATCCTCTTTTCTTTTTTTTTACATAAAGTGTTGTTTATTGAAAATGTTATAACACATAGCATAGTTACAGTCATTGTGGTATTGTTCAACAATGATTGTTATCATTGTAGATTGTACATTGTAGTTGTAGATTATGGAGGACCCAGTGGTGATGACAAGGACAGCTGTGATTACATTAAGGTAAACAAAGCTAAGGTTTTAGTACTACTTTAAATAGGCCTGCCTTTGTTGATTTCAATTACATGGGGCTGGGGAAAAGAGTAGTTTTCAGAGGAAAGGTAATATAAGTATTTGCAACAAGCTTTAACTTATTTTAGAATAACATATCAAATGGAGTATCATTTTTAAAAATATTTTAAATTTCTGCGATAACTTAATACATTTTTGACATATTGCAGTTCCAGCAGTACTCTTATATTGATCATTTTTAAGGATGCTTAAATCGCCCATTATTACCATATTGACAACCTTTAAATTTGAGTGCAGAATATCTCTACTGAATATCTGGGCACCTGTAGCATACTGTAAAAATAAATGTATTAGTTTGTTCACCCATGTGAAATTACACCCATTACGTTTCATCACCATTATAAACCACCCAGAAGATCATACTTCACAAGAACAAAAATGCAATATATTGCAGCTTACCAGTTCTTATGGGGCGTACACACGGTCGGACTTTTTGGCTACAAAAGTCCGACAGCCTGTCCGACAGACTTTCGACAGACTTTTGGTGGACTTTAAATGGACTTTCTAATGACCGGACTTGCCTACATACGATCACACCAAAGTTCGACGGATTCTTGTGTGATGACGTACACCGGACTAAAATAAGGAAGTTGATAGCCAGTAGCCAATAGCTGTCCTAGCGTCGTTTTTTGTCCGTCGGACTAGCATACAGACAAGTGTATTTCTGGGTCCGGCGGAGTTATGACGTAAAGATTTGAAGCAAGTTCCAAATCTAAAGTCCGTCAGATTTGCGACTGGAAAAGTCCACTGAAAGTCCGGGGAAGCCCACACATGATCGGATTGTCCGCCGGATTTGGTCCGTCGGCGTCCGTCGGACTTTTGTAGCCGAAAAGTCCGACCATATGTACGCCCCATAAGTGGTGATGGCTGACTGTTTAAGCAACTTAGCGGTGTGTCATCTGTAATGCAAATAACTTGACCAATGATGTGACTATCTGAGCATTTTGTTTTCATTTCCATAGCAAATATTTATTTCAATATTTTAAACAAAACAGACTTGATTGATGTATGTTATCTGGTTCCTATGAATGCTTATGAATTTGTGCCCTTTCATTTATGTATTGCGTCTTCTTTGATTTATTTATCTATTGTATGAATTATACTATCCACATTAATGTATGAACTATTCAATGGATACTTTTGCTTTTAATTTATTGTATAACTTATGAATGTTATATATTATCGAATGAGATAATTATCTTTTGCTTTTACTGTCTAATGTTCCCCCACATACCAGCCCTGATGAAGGGGAGGCATTTCCTTGAATCTCCTTAGCTTTACCTGTTACCTGTGAACTTCAATAAACCTCTCAAATATACTCACAAGTGCGCTGAACTTTAATACTGAGCATGCCCCTATACCCATTAAACCATATGCAAGAAAATAAAAAATAAAAAAACACTGGGGGACGTGGTTGTACCAGGCATGTGAGTGGACCAGCATCACAGAGCTCCCTCTTATACAGTAATCCTGTCAGTGATACTTTCCCCCTGCATTCTCCCTGCTCCTAACTGGTACCGTTCGACTTGGCTCACCCAGGGGAATTCAGTGGTGCTACTCACTACCCCTCTTCTGGTGCCATTACCTGCAAAAGTAAAGATGAAGCAGAGGTCCCAGAGTTTCAAAGTGGCGAACCTGCAGTTCTGCCTCTGAGGACTCCACGAGTCACAGACAAGTCCCGGGACACAAGCAGCAAGTCAGGCAAGTCTGCCCACCTAGCAGGGAGAGACAACCCAGGGGACATACTTTATTATACTCGCAAGCTGTCAAAGATGCAGGGACAGGGCTCTACAGAGGAAGCAGCTGATGATACCAAACCTTGGCATGACACGATTCTTGATGCAGGCTCCATTTCCCTTCCTGACAGTGAGCAACCTGCCTGGTCTAAAGAGCTCACTGAGGGAAAAGAACATCCAACACTCAGTCAGATACTGTGACAGACAGTGATTAAATGCACAGCTTCTGTGAACTCTGGGAAGTATAGATTTGGAGGGTTGATGGAAGAAGTCTCACTTTTGTGGCAAGATTTGAGAGAACCACTGCAGCCAAAATTCGCTTCTAGTGACCTGGAAGACAAACTTCCTCTTCCTCTACCACATGCCTAACCCATTATAATAGAGGTAAAACTGACAATATTGAAAAAACCGCTGCAATGTAAAAATATACGCATTGTGGGGCTGCCTGAGAATGTGGAGGGTAGGGATCCCACTGAGTTTATAGAAAACTGTCTCCTGGACATTTTGGCAAATATGCCTTTACACGTCTATTTGCTGCTAAAAGAGCCCACCGCACTCCTACTAGAGCCCCCTGCCTGGTAATGGGCCCCAGCCATTCTTGGCCACCTGTTGCAATATTGGGACAGGGAAGAGTACTTTGTCTGGTGAGGGAAAAGCCCAACATTCAGTATAATGGGAAGAAGATGTCCCTCTACCCTAACTTTTCTCCTGAAGTACAGCATAAAAGAGCTGAATTGATGGATGTTAAGCAACAGCTGCAACGTCTGGGATTACCCTATGCTATGCTTTACCCCACTTGCCTCCGTGTTACAGCTTGGGATCAGAGGGCATATTTTTACCGCTGGGAATGTGGCGGACTAGCTTGATGTGCACAAGCCCTCTTTGAGGGTACAGGAACCAGAGGAGGCTGAGACCTGATTACCAGGCTTCTTACAGTTCACATAGAAGATCGCTGACGCAAGGCTGTCTGGGTAATACATGGTCATCCTGGCTGGGGACACAAATATTCTGTTCTACTATAGTTTGCTTCCAAATGTTATTCCGAATACGTGTTCTTTTTCAAGTGGCTTCACCAGTTTGGTAAAAGCAGTGGAAGGCCTATCAACCGATCGACCCACTAGTCTACCCCAGCAACAGTGTCAAGTCAGGCCTAGTCACTGCTCTCAAAGTTTAGAGGCAACAGTGTGCCTTCCCTGTTTGACTTTTTTGTTTTGACCTTTTCTGGAGATGTCCAGCTCTTACTACTTGCCCTTGCGCACATGGGAGACATATAGCACCTTCTGGGATTTCTATATGAGGCTCCTCCCTCGGTACTCGCTGGAGTTATTGACTGCCCACTTTCTGAGATTGATAAGATACAGGGCGGCGGTGGTCCACCTTACTTGAGCCACTTCCATGGTGACTCAGTCCTTTTCTTTCCACTATGGAGGATATACCAATAATTACATGAAATGTTAGGGGCTTGAACAGTCCGGTGCAAAGAGTGATGGTCAACACTATTTTACGCAAATATCATCCTGCAATTATTGGGCTCCAAAAAGCACATTTTACAAAGGAGACTTTGTGCTGCATGAGGTACTCCTGGGCAGGACACACATCCCATTCTATCCATACCTCCTGTTCCAGAGCTGTTTGTGTTCTTATTCATAAATCATTGGATTTTCACAAACTTCAGTTGGCTGTTGATGCAGATGGCCATTTTGTATTTCTTTATTGGAGTGGGGATAATTACTGTGCTAAACCCAAAAGTGGTTTGGATGTCAAGCAGCTGCATAAAAATGTGACAAACATATATAGAATCGGAAAGGTAAATATTGCAGCGCTAACCACTTGTCCATGGTGTACGAGACTAGCCTAGCTCTGAGGAAGGGGGTGTGCCTCCGAAACATGTTAGCTGTACCCCGCGTTCTGTGCATTTCCATGCACTGTGTTTATGGCCTTTTGTCAGTTGCATTTTGTGAGTACCCACTTTTATACAAAAATTTCTTATTATTAAATTATCTTTGGTAATGCACTAGGTGTGCGCGCCTTCCATTTCTGTTTTTCTGTTTTTCCTGTGATCCCTGTTTTGAACCTGATGCAGCAACCATTCTCCACTGAAGGCTTTGGCTCTAGGTGTTAAGCCCTGTTTCTAGCTGACTATTTCAAATGCTTCCCTAGCTCGGCAGTGGAGAGTTGGGAGAGGGATGTTGGCGATATCTCCAGGGACCAACGGGATGCAGCAATGGAATCTGTGCTCCTTTGCTCCATGAATGTGTCACACAAATTATCACAACTCTACATTTTATTAAGGGTGCACCGCATTGCTCTTAAATAGCACACTATTGGTTTATGCCTGGACCCTATATGTGCTAGATGCTGTAGGGATAGGGGTGGCCTTTGACAATTGTGACAACTGTTAACAATACATTTCAAATGGAAATACTGTTAGATCTCAAACCTTCTACTTCAGGTATACTTAAAGATGTGGTACATGATGTATATGACAGGGAGGTGGCTTCCAGAGCTCTCTTCTAAGCTCTCAAGCTTATATTATAGCATTGGACATTGTAGGCTGCCCCTACGTCACAAATGTGGCTTGATCAAATGGGTATCACACAAAGATATGAGTGGTTAATTTATCAACATAGAGGCATCCAATATAAGTATGAAAAGGTGTGGGGAGGATGGCTGGCCACTACTTCAGGCTTATATCCTGTAAAGTTAGTTCTGGACAGACTATTAATTTAAAGTACTGTGCTACTCGCCACAATAGTCTGGATTTAGAGACTCTCTGTGAGGACAGGGGCATAATCATTGTTTGTGAAAAAAAATGCTGTAACACAGATATGTGCTGTGTGCAATCGTCTGACTGTGTATATTAATGTTATGTCAGTTACAGTATATGTTATCTGGCATTATGTGCTACTTTTATTTATCGACTCTTTGGAACTTTGTTGTTCTTTGTTTGAGTTGTTGAATATTCAGTAAACTTCTCTCTGATTTAAAAAAAACAAAAAAAACCTGTATTTTTGCTTGCACATGATTCAATGGTGAAAGTCAATAGAGCTTCACCTCATCTACTAAGCTAAAGAAATAATTTAAGTAAAGCCTCATACACACGGTTTGATTGTTGGACGACCGAGCGTCTGATTTTTGTCAAAAGGGCGTGTGCAGGATTTTATCTAGCATACAAACTATCTGCAAACACAAACAATGATGTACTATGAGAGTATAAAGAGGAAGTTCATTTCTCAAGCACCACCCTTTGAGCCCCCATGCTAATTTCATGTTAGTAGAAGTTAGTAGAATTTTGGTGAGCGTTGATTTGCGATTTTCAGATTGTAAAAAACAAATGCCTTTTAAAATATGTTTGGCATAACTACATCAGTATCACAAGCAAAACAGCTTAATTTTTATTCCATTAACCACCTGCCTACCATGCACTTACACCCCCTTCCTGCCCAAGCCATTTTTCAGTTTTCAGCGCTGTCACACTTTGAATGACAATTGCACGGTCATGCTACACTGTACTCAAACAAGTTTTTTTATCATTTTGTTCACATAAATAGAGCTTTTTGAAAAAAAAAATGTTTTTCACTTTTTTCTGTCAGTAAATTTTGTAACTTATGCCTCGTTTCCACTAAGCGGATCGGTTCGGTACGGTACGCTATTTTGGGTGTTTCCATTATGAAAGCGGCCCATACAACCGAACCGAACCGCTCCATTCAGGGTCCTGCTTCAGATGTGGGGTCATAGAAAATGGAATGGTTCAGTTAGGGCGGAGCTACGATACATTCCACTGATTGGCTGAGAGAAAACCCTCTGCTGTGCTATTCCGAGGCATTTTTTCTAAACCCTGTATGGCCCCTTGTGGTCCCACTTGCAGTGGAAACGCTCTCCAGAATAGACCGGACCATTCTAGGCCATTCAAACTGTACCGACCCGAACCGATCCGCTCAGTGGAAATGAGGCATAAGTAATTTTTCTCCTTCACTGATGTGCGCTGATGAGGCGGCACTGATGGGCACTGATAGGCTGAACTGGTGGGCATTGATGAGGTGGCACTTATGGGCACTGATGAGGCGGCACTTATGGGCACTGATTAGGTGGCACTGATGAGGAGGCACTAATATGCCGTACTTATGGGTACTGATAGGTGGCACTGATATGTGGCACTGATAAGCACTGTTAGGTGGCACCGATGAGCACTCCTAGGTGGCACTGGTGGGCACTGATAGGTGGCACTGGTGGGCACTAATAAGTGGCACTAGTGGGCACTGATAGGCAGCACTTGTGGGCACTGATAGGCGGCACAGATAGGCGGTACTGATGGGCACTGGGCGGTGCGGGCGGCGCTTTGCCGGCGGTATAGCCACGCTGCCCCATTGATTTCAATGGGCAGGAGCGGTGAAGGAGCGGTGTATACACCGCTCCTTCACTGCTCCAATGATGCTGCTTGCAGGAGTTTTTTTTAATGTCCTGTAAGCTCACCACTCCAGTGTGAAAGCCCTTGGGCTTTCACACTGGAGACACAGCAGAGGCTGTTACAGGGCGCTTTGCAGGCGCTAATTTTTAGCGCTGTAGCGCCTGCAAAGCTCCCCAGTATGAAAGGGGTCTAAATTCACCACAGTAGACATGAATTGCGAACCACCTGTACCTTATGGCTTGCTGAAAAAAGGGTGCAGGTGCATTTAAAGGGTGGCACAGTGGTGTAGTGGGTAGCACTTTTGCCTAGCAGTAAGAAGGGTTGCTGGTTCGAATCCCGAACACGGCACTACCTGCCTGGAGTTCGCATTTTCTCCCTGTGTCTGCGTGGGTTTCCTCCGGGTACTCCGGTTTCCTCCCACACTCCAAAGACATGCTGGTAGGTTAATTGGATCCTGTCTAAATTGGCCCTAGTATGTATGAATATGAGTTAGGGACCTTAGATTGTAAGCTCCTTGAGGGTGTAGGGACTGATGTGAATGTATAATGTATATGTAAAGCGCTGCGTAAATTGACGGCGCTATATAAGTACCTGAAATAAAATAAATAAAAAATTTAAAGGCCAATTGTGGCACATTGGCATCCAAGTCATAATAAATTGACTGCTTTTCAACAACATGAAAGATTTGCAAGGTTACAAATCAGTTGCCAGCTGGTGCAAGTTTGCAACTAGATCTTTAGCTGGCTGGTGAGTCACAATAAAAATGAACGGTGTCATTTGCAACAGGTTATTTTTGCAACACAGATAGCTAAAGCACTGTCAACAAGAAACAGATCAGAACATCCTGCAGTTCAATGGTCATTTTTAATTCTAAAAAAATAGTGTTTAAAAAAATAATTGTATTGTTTGTTTTGCCCAAAAGTTCTCTTTTAGCTAACATTTGCTTGATGCTCCATAGATTTCAAACAACAATACAAAAGCTGCATCTGTCTTACTACAATCTATCTTGCAAACAAGCAGATTTGTCAAATCTTTGTATGAAGTGCCTTACACAGATGTCCATACTTACCTTTTAATATTTTTCACAAAACCCCTTTTCTGCATGTCGTCTTGAATTTGTTTGGTGTTTCAATTAATTTGCATCTGTGTGTAGTGAGTGTCTCTCAACATATCATCTGTCTTTCCACATCATTTGTATTCACCTACATTACTCATATATAAACATTGCAAAACATCCTTCATCTAAAAATGCATATTCAAAACTTGTGCAAAACAACTTTCCACTGCAACAGCTGACAGTAAAACAAAAATGTATATGCTAAATAACCAGTTGCACAATGACATAAAGACAAGTCTCTAATTTCAACTGTGAAATGTAATATTTTTAGAATAATCATAAAGATATGTGACTCAAGGATCCTGTGTTGTGGGTAATTATGCTTACTTAACACATTATTTTGTTATCTGCTTCCCATATAAATGGCAAATCTTTGAAACAGCTGTCATGAATAGGGATGATCGATTGGAAGGGTCACTTATTTAGTACTTTTTGAGTCTTGAAATCGAAAACAACCAGTCAATCAGAACTTTTAAGGCACAAGTAAATTATATCGTATATCACAACTGATAAAATTCTGATGTTAGTATTCAATTTTTATTCAAGTAAATTAGCAGGTGAAACATATTAGCAATATACAACATCTCACGAAAGTGGGTACACCCCTCACATTTTTAAAAATATTTTATTATACCTTTTCATGTGACAACACTGAAGAAATTATACTTTACTACAATGTAAAGTAGTGAGTGTACAGCTTGTATAACAGTGTAAATTTTCTGTCCCCTTAAAATAACTCAACACGCAGCCATTAATGTCTAAACCGCTGACAACAAAAGTGAGTACACCCCTAAATGAAAATGTCCATATTGGGCCCAATTAGCCATTTTCCCTCCCGGTGTCAGGGAACCAACAGCAGGACAAGGGCTCTAGGACCCAGCATCTCTACCAGCACTTATGGCAGGAGAAGGACTTTAGGACCCAAAATCTCTTCCAGCAGGTCACATGGGTCTATATAAGGAAGTCTGCTAGTGGCTTTAGTTGCTCGTTGATCTTTGGCTCCTCCAGTGTGTAATCTCTGTGATATTCCTGTTCGTGTGTCTCCTGTTACCGACCTGGCTTGTCCTTGACCTGTATTGTGTTTACTTCCTGTGTTCGATCCCAGCTATCCACCTGACCACGTCTGCTCTGCTATCTACCCGGCTCATTAACTAGGCTTCCTTCTGATTACACTCCAGTCTCAGCATTATCTGAAATCTGCAACACCTCAGAGGCACCACCTGTCTGCTGATTCTACGCCAGCACACCAGCTGTGCTCTGGAACCTCCTGCATACAGTCCAGCAGGCAACCCATGCTACTTTGGGCCTGACCTCTCCTGTTTCCACCCCTGGGGGATCTGGAACTTAGCCGCAAGGGAAGCCCTCTCTCTCTATTGGCCTCTAGCACCAGGTACATGATAGTATCAACCTGCCAAGAAGGCCCTGTGTCAGCAGATGACGGCTCTTACACAAGCAGTCCAAAGCTTAAAAGATGGCTACTTTAAGATGGAAGGACACCTTCACTCCCTCCATGACTCCTGTGCATCCTAACCAAGCTACTAGCTCCACTGTCTCTGCTCCAACAGCCTGCTACAGCTGCATCTGCTGTGGGATTACCCCCTCTGGAGTCCCCACTCCTGAGCTCTTTTCAGATGACCGATGGAAATTCAGGGCCTTCAAAAATGCCTGTGAACTTTACTTTGCCCTGCAACCAAGGACTTTTTTGCTTGAGACCATCAAGGACGGTTTCATTATCTCACTCTTATCAGATGAGCCAAAGTCCTGGGCTCATAACCTCATTGAGCAAAAGAACTTGGTACTGGATTCAGTTGCCACCTTCTTTGAAGCTATGGCTACCCAATATGATGATCCACAGTGGACTGCTATCGCTGAGTCTGCCCTTCATGCTCTAGTACAAGGCAGAGGACCGGTGGAGGATTATATTGTGGGTAGATGGGTAAAACTTGCGTGCTGCTCTGTGAAACCTCAAAAAATATAAACATCACAAAATGTGTATGTAAAATATCTCAGAAAATGTTCATTGTGAACAGCTGCAACCACTTAAAAGTGCTCTCAAATCACTAAATATAAAAAAATTAAACAAGAAATAATGCTGCGCTTGTTCAATAAAGTTAATAACACCAAGTGAAAATGTATACATATCTATAGTCCAAATATAAATGAAAAACACACAAACAAAGTGCAAAAAATTTTCCAAGTGAATAAAATTGTCCAAGTGAAAAAAATAATATATAAAATATTTGTAAACAAAAAAAAATATTCAGTCCATATCTTAATAGGAGGGGACTAAAACACCAATCCAACAACGAAGGAATTAAGGAAAGAAAAGCCACCACCAATAAATTTATAGATTGGCAGCTCACCTCCAGGTATGACCAAAAGGTCAAATAAGGCTCAACAGATAGCTGATGGAAATCCTGCTGATACGTCTGTGGAGATACCCTCCAATACCAAGCCAAAACGCTGCTCCTGATATAGGATCGTAGGATCAGAACATCATCAAATCCCCACTGTAAATTCCAAGAGGTGTATGCAGTCTTTCTCCAATATGATACTTCTTGCGTAAGCATCACTCAGAGAGAACAAAGACATCCATAGTGCAGTATTGCCGGTTAAAATATGAAATATGAAATATCTGCTTACATGAAAGTAAGATAACATCCGCAGTTAAAATAGGAGTAGTGCCACACTCGCCTCCTCACCACGCTTTTGTTCTCGATAGACACCAGAAGTGATGTCACAAGGCTCCACCCAAGAAAGTCATGTGACCAGTGACTCAACACATTCGGGTGGTGCCTTGTGACCTCACTTCCGTAAGCAGATATTTAGTAAATTTGTTATTTTAACTGACAATACTGGTTGTCATGATTTTTTAATATTGTTGAAGGTTTTACTGTTATTGTGGCTAATAGCCATACATTATTGGAATTGTGTCTCTTTTCTATTAATAAACTTTGTATCTATGTTGCTGTGAGTTCCATATTGAAGCCCCTTTACAAACCTGCTTTGTTTGCTTTCTTTTCTTTGTATATTCTATTTGGCTTTGGGAACCCCAACCTACTAAGTTGGGTCGGTAAAATACATACCATCTAAACTTTCATCATTGATATTTTCCCTATTTCATGTAATTTTGAAATATCTAAGATCTGCAAAACGCCTAAGACCTCGACAAGCCAGATGGTCCTTATTCTTTTCAAGATTTAATTTCCAATGGACATGCCGCCTGGGTTCCAAAAACGGAAAAGCCCATGCTCTGTCCAGGATGTTCCCTGAATCTACAGAATGTGCTCCTCCAAGCACCATCTTATCTGCCCAAAATGTTTTGCTAATTCAACCCAGCCTAAAGGCATCAATTAAACAAACTTCTGCATCTTGCTCCGAATCCAAACATGAGTCATTAAGCAGGCTGGGTGGATTACTTTGGCACCAGGACAAAATCTTCGTAGAAAGCAAGGTCTCAGGTTCTCAGGACTTTCCACGACCACCAACTTGCAGGGCACTTTGGGGCCCGTAAAACTAACAAGCTCATTCAGTGGTCCTTTTGGTGGTCCTTTTGGTGGACTAACTTCAGTCAGGACTGCAGATCCTATGTCATGTCATGCACAATATGTCTTCGTAGCAAAGGCGACAAAGCCAAAGCCTGGGGGTTATTGAGACCCTTGCCTATCCCTAATCGCCCCTGGGAGATGATCTCTATGGATTTTATTGATGACCTTCCTCCCTCTGAAAAATTCACAACCATCCTGGTTGTGGTAGACCGACTATCCAAAATGGCCCACTTCATACCAATGATTGATACTCCCTCTGCGGCGAAACAGCTCATACTTTTATCAAGGAGATCATCAGACTTCAGGCACTCCCAAAGAACATAGTTTGGACCAGGGGTGAAAGTTACCTCCAGGTTTTGGAGAACCCTGTGTAAAGCCTTGGAAGTGGAACTCTGCCTATCATCCGCCTATCACCCCCAAAGTAATGGGCAAACAAAATGTACAAACCAAACCCTGAAGCAATACCTCTGCTGCTTTTCAGATTTTTACCAAGATGATTGGGCATCCCTGCTCCCACTAGCAAGAATTTGCCTATAACAACTCTGTCCATTCAGCTACAAAGCAGTCCCCATTCTGGGCCAATTAATACCCTGCTGCCCTGCCCAAAACATGTCTGAAACTACTGTATCTGCATCGCAGGACAGACTGGTTTTCATGCAAAACAATTATCAGGTCCTCCAGCAGTCCATACAGAAAGCCCAAATAGATTACAAAAAACACTTTGATCAGAAACGGAGGGGAAATCCTGCCTTCAAGGTAGGGAACAAAGTGTGACTGTCTACTGCCAACCTGAAAATGGCCTGCCCTTCGCAGAAGCTAGGGCCAAGGTATACTGGCCCCTTTCAGATCAAGCGGGAAATAAACCCAGTGGCGTGCGAACTTGCTTAAAACAACTGTTCCTGTCAGGGCTGGGCTCAGCCCTTCCTTCTCAAAGCTGGCCATTCAGCTGTCAGCTAATTGCCAGCTCTTTTCTCTCCACAGTGATGCACCTGTTTATTATATCCTGCTCGTCAGTCCTGCCTACTTAAGCCATCCAGCCCAGATGATCCTTGGTCACATCTCTAGAGATGCTCTCCTGTGTTCCTGTTAAAGACTTGCTTGGCTGACATTCCTTCTGGCTCCAGATCCTGCTTACTGTTATACTACGCTCATCTCTGTCTCCATGAAGTTTTAGCTTGTCTGACTATCCGTTCTGGTTCCTGAACTCTGGCTATGTTTTGACTACGTTTACTCTGTTTACCTTTTTTTATTATTATTAAACAAGTGTGATTTAACTGTACTTCTGTCTCACTCTGATTCATGGTTTCTGACAGTAGGCGAAGGCCATGAATTCAGAAGAGGCAGTCAATCCACTTGTTGGTAATATTTTTTCCAGATTGGATGAGCAGGATCACCACATGGATCAGTTTGCCATGTCGTTACAAACACTCCTGAGTCGCGCGGCTAACCTGGAATCTCCCACTGTGGCTGCTCCGGTACAACCTGAGTTGCAGGTCGTCCCTGCTACTGCTCCAGTCTCTGTGCAGGCACCCGCCTCGAGTATTACCTCTGTACTGTGCATGTCGCGCTGGCTCACTCATCGGGAAAGGAAAACTTTTTTTCCTTTCCCGATGAGTGACAGGCAGTGCTGACAGCTGTCTGGTATGAATCCTGAGGGGGAACGCCGCACCAAATTTTAAATGAAAAAACCGGCGTGGGTTCCCCCCAGGGGCATACCAGGCCCTTAGGTCTGGTAGGGATTGTAAGGGGAACCCCCTACGCTGAAAAATCGGCGTGGGGGTCCCCCAAAATCCATAACAGACCCTTATCCGAGCACGCAGCCCAGCCGGCCAGGAAAGGGGGTGGGGACGAGCGAGCGCCCCCCCTCCTGAGCCATACCAGGCCGCATGCTCTCAACATGGGGGGGTGGGTGCCTTGGGGGAGGGGGGGTGCCCTGCGGGCCCCCCCAAAGCACCTTCTCCCCATGTTGATGAGGACAAGGGCCTCTTCCCGACAACCCTGGCCGTTGGTTGTCAGGTTCTGTGGGCGGGGGGCTTATTGGAATCCGGGAGCCTTTAATAAGGGGGCCCCCAGATCCCGGCCCCCCACTCTATGTGAATGAGTATGGGGTACGTGGTACCCCTACCCATTCACCTACGGAAAAGTGTCAATAAAAAAATACACAGTACACAGGTTTTGAGAGTAATTTATTAGGCAGCTCCGGGGTCTTCTTTCCGACTTCGGGGGGGGATCTTTTTCCGACTTCTCCCGGTGTTCTGCCTCTTCTCCCGGACCCCTCCGTTATCTTCTTCCAGCTCTTTTGCCAGCGGGGGCCCGGTCTGCTGCCGCTGTCTCGCTGCTGTCTCGTCGCTTCTTCTCTTCTTCCGATGTTGACACGGCGCTCTCTCCGGCTGGAATGCTTTGTGCGAGCTGTGGAGCCATTTATATAGGCGGTAACCCCGCCCCCTTGTGATGTCACGGTCCCAGCATGCGCAGGGACTCTGGGGTCACGCCCCCTTATGACGCCAGAGTCCCTGCGCATGCAGGGACCGTGACGGCACAAGGGGGCAGGGTCACCGCCTATATAAATGGCTCCGCAGCTCGCACAAAGCATTCCAGCCGGAGAGAGCGTCGTGTCAACATTGGAAGAAGAGAAGAAGCGACAAGACAGTGGCGAGACAGCGGCGACAAGACAGCGGCAGCAGACCGGGCCCCCCGCTGGCAAAAGAGCTGGAAGAAGATAGCGGAGGGGCCTGGGAGAAGAGGCGGAACACCAAGAGAAGTCGGAAGACGACCCCCCCGAAGTCGGAAAGAAGACCCCGGAGCTGCCTAATAAATTACTCTCAGGATTCATACCAGACAGCTGTCAGCACTGCCTGTCACTCATCGTGAAAGGAAAAAAAAGTTTTCCTTTCCCGATGAGTGAGCCATCTCGGTGCTGGCTCCCGCGACGGGGCTCGCAGGTATCAAATCTCTCTGAGAAATGAGGTGAGATTGACACAATATCGCGGTCACCTACTGTATGTCTGGTTCCGCACTGCTTCACCAGCGATTTGGGGGCGATCCAGTCCAATGCAGAGGGTTTCTCAACCAGGTTGAGATATACTTTGAGATGCTGCCCCAGGCGTTTCCCATGGACAGAAGCAAAGTAGGTTTCATAATATCTTTGTTTTCTGAGAGAGCCTTGACTTGGGCAAACCCTCTATGGGAGACGCAAAAATCTGTTGTCTTGAGTTACCCAGAGTTTGTGGCTTCTTTTAAAAGGGTATTTGACGTTCCCTCATGCTCCACTTCTGCTGCCAAGTGCCTCATGTCCATCGAACAGAGCACAAGAACTGTTGGCGATTATGCCATTGAATTCTGTACTCTGGCAGCAGAGGTTGCTTGGAACAATGAGGCCCTCGTGGTTGTTTTTTCTCATGGTCTCTCGGATACCATCAAGGATGAGATAGCAGCCCAAGATATACCCACTGAGCTGGAGAAGTTGATCACGTTTGCCATCCTCATTGACTCCAGACTCAGAGAAAGACTTCCTTTTAAGGAGTGCTTGCGGAAGCCTCCTGTACATTTGTCTCCAAACTTTTCAGTCCCGCCCTTGCCTCCCTCACCTCACATGCCTCTGGTACCGAGTCAGTCTCTGAAGATGAACCCATGCACTCGGGCTTCACGCGTCTCTCTGCAGATGAGAGAACTCTTTGGAGGAGGGAGAGATTGTGCCTTTATTTTGGCCACGCAGGTCACTTTTTGAAGTCTTGTCCTACCCATCCAGGGAACGCCCGAACCATGAGGTCCTGTCACAGACAGACCTTAGGTGGCGTTGTTTTGTCCTCAGTTATCCAGAAGGGTAAGCCCCTGGTTTTGGTCACCCTTTCTTGGGCTGAGTCGTCCGTTGAAATACAGGCTCTAATCGACTCTGACCCTGGGGCTGCAGGCCTGTTCATTGATGCTGCCTTTGTATCGAAGCACTCGATTCCACTGCAGCTGCGTGACACTCCACTTGCCATTGAGGGTCTTGACAGGAGACCTCTACAGCCTGCCCATGTGACTCATGAGACTGTTCCATTATCCATGGCCATAGGGGCTCTTCCCCCTGAAATAATCAAATTCCAAGTTATTTCCTCATCTAAGTTTCCGCTGGTTATTGGTTATCCATGGTTGCAGAGGCACATCCCCTCTTTTGATTGGGTCTGTGCTGAGGTTCTCTGCTGGTCGCCACAATGCAGTAAGTCATGCTTCCAGAAGGTAGCCAAGGTCCTGTGCACCTCTTCACTCTCTTTCCTGCTGGAGGAGTACCGCGATTTTAGCAATGTCTTTGACAAAGGTTGAACTGGTAGTTTTCCTCCACACCTGTCGTATGATTGTGCAATTGACCTTCAACCTGGTGCCATACCCCCTCAAGGATGGGTTTACTTTTTGTCGATCTTAGAGGATAGGGCCATGGAGGAGTATGTTGCAGACGCACTTTCTCTAGGTTTTATCTGCAAATCCTCATCTCCTACTGTTGCTGGTTTCTTCTTTGTGAAGAAGAGGAGTGGTGAACTGAGACCTTGTATTGATTATTGGAGTCTCAATCGTTTCATGATTAAGAATCAGATTCCGTTGATTACGGAGTTATTTGATCGCCTCCAAGGAGCAACAGTTTTCACAAAGCTTGATTTGAGAGGGGCATACAATTAATACATTAGTATTAAGGAGGGCAACGAGTGGAAAACTGCATTTAATACCAGAACAGGCCGTTATGAGTACCTCGTAATGCCTTTTGGCCTTTGTAACATCCCGGCAGTTTTCCAGGAATTTATTAACAAAGTCCTCCAAGATTTGTTGCAGTTATGTGTGGTGGCTTATCTCGACAATATCCTCATATTTTGCAAGTCCCTGGAGAGTCGCCACACAGATGTCTGTCATGTGCTTCAGAAACTAAGAGAGAACAATCTCTATTGTAAATTGGAGAAGTGCGAATTCCATCGTGAAATTCCTGGGTTATGTCATTTCCACTGCTGGTTTTTCGATGGACCCAGAGAAACTTTCAGCAGTCCTACAGTGGCCCCAACCTGTGGGTTTATGTCCTCTGCAGTGTTTTTTGGCTTTGCCAGCTATTATCAGAAGTTTATTCGTAACTTCTCATCTCTGTTCAAGCCCCTGACTCATATGACCAGAAAGGACGGTAACCTCCAGAGTTGGTCTCTGAGAGTCTCAAGGCTGCCTTTCTTTCTGCTCCTGTGTTGGCACATCATGATCCTACGTCACCTTTTTTCCTTGAGGTTGATGCTTCTGAGACTGGAGTTGGCACC
This sequence comes from Aquarana catesbeiana, assembly GCF_042186555.1. NCBI lineage: Eukaryota > Metazoa > Chordata > Amphibia > Anura > Ranidae > Aquarana > Aquarana catesbeiana. The sequence continues at coordinate 125,694,399 of NC_133334.1, read as the reverse complement.
CTTCTGTCTCAACGTCCTACCTCTGAGAGCGCTATGCATCCTTGTGGCTACTTTTCCAAGAAATTGTTACCCGCAGAGTGCAATTACGAGATTGGTGACAGAGAGCTGTTAGTGATCATTTTGGCCCTGAAAGAATAGAGACATCTCCTCGAAGGAACCACTGCGCTGGTTCTCATTCTTACTGACCATAAGAATCTCACATTCTTGTCTGAGGCTAAACGCCTCTCACACAGAAGGATGTGATGGGCTCTTTTCTTGTCTAGTTTCAATTACATTGTCTCATTCTTACCCGGTACTAAGAATGTAAGGGCTGACGCTTTGTCACAACAATTTTCCTCCACTTCCAAGATGGAGTCGGTTACGGTTCCTGTGATTCCTCCTGATCGTATTCTGGCTAAGGTTCGCACCAGTCTCACTTCTCCTTTGGGGGACAAAATTCTTGCCACTCAGGTCCATGCTCCTCCTGAGAAACCTTGTGACCGCTGCTTTGTCACAGAGATTCTCTGCACTGCCATGCTCCAGACTTACCATTCTCCCAAGGCTGCTGGCCACCCTGGGAAGAATAAACTTTTGGGCCATTTCCCAACAATTCTGGCGGCCTAGTCTAAGTGCTGATGTAACCGTCTTCGTAGCTGCCTGTTCCGTGTGTTCTCAGAGTAAGACTCCACTACACCTTCCAGTGGCCCTCCTACAACCCATACCCAATGGAGAGAGGCCCTGGACCCACCTGTCTATGGATTTCATTGTGGAAGTACCCAACTCCCAGGGCAACACAGTTATCCTTATGGTGGTTGACTGGTTATGGTGGTTAGAAAAAGAAAGAAGTACCCGGTGCTAGTGTCCGGGTAAGGGGTTACTCTAGCAGCACTAATTGAGTATTATTATCAGTAATTACCAACTGAATTGCCAAAAAATTAGTTAAATGAATCACTTTATTAAATACTTTAAAACAGCATTAAACATGTTAAACAGCAAGTTGGATTGAAGTAAAAATGAATTGGTTATGTTGGGCTCCGCTGGGACCCTGTTGCTACATATGTCATCAGGTAATAGGTCAGACAGAGCAAACAATGGTTAATAATTACATTAAACCAAAACAAAAATAACAACAAAAAACAAAAACAAAAAAACATACAACGTAGAACAGCGTCCGGACGCTTTTAGGATCTTGCCACGTATTGGCTGGTACGAGGAAAATAGTATGGGTATTTGGTGATATTATTTGGTTTGTTAACCACAATATCAATAATTAAATAATAGCCAAAAAGGTACCAGTATGTGAACGAGAAAGATCCTAGGGAGGTGTACGTGGAGGAATGATGGGGGGGAGGGTAAGGTGGTGCTATCCGTGCTGATTAGTATGCACCTGTTCTGGGCTGCAGGGTTTTGGTTAAAAAACATGAGATGGTAACCTGCCGTATTAATAGGTGTCAGAAATTTTAAGGATGTTGGTAAGCATGATGCTGTTGGTGGGTAATTGTCCACATGAATGGTTCCAATTAAAGTCACTAGTAATAACTGTGATTAAATGAATATGAAGTATATACTTGAAAAGAATGAAAACATTTTTTTTTTGGAGCTTTACCAGTCCTTGCACCGATTGTCCTCCAGGTCCCGATCTGAATTGATCATAGGGTTTTGTTTTTTGTTGTTATTTTTGTTTTGGTTTAATGTAATTATTAACCATTGTTCGCTCTGTCTGACCTATTACCTGTTGACATATGTAGCAACAGGGTCCCAGCGGAGCCCAACATAACCAATTCATTTTTACTTCAATCCAACTTGCTGTTTAACATGTTTAATGCTGTTTTAAAGTATTTAATAAAGTGATTAATTTAACTAATTTTTTGGCAATTCAGTTGGTAATTACTGATAATGATACTCAATTAGTGCTGCTAGAGTAACCCCTTACCCGGACACTAGCACCGGGTATTTCTTTCTTTTTCTGTGCATTATGCTTACAGCTTGCACTTAATTGATTAAATTTCAGGTGTTTCTTGTTCCCTTTCTTTCCCCTACCCCTTGTATTATTTACCATTAACTGTGACTCCTCTTATGGTCACTTCCAGCAAGAAATACCACCCTCACTTATTGTTGATATCTGAATTAGAGCTTTCTACAATTCTTAAAGGTAATGGCGTTTATGTTAGGGCAGGACATTGATCTTGAGATAAAAACAGCATTTCAGAGTGATACCCCTCAAGCTACCAAACAAGAGGATGAAATCAGAAATAAATTTAAGGAACATAAAAAATTATTAATAAAACATCTCAATAGGAAATGGGACGTAACCTCATTAGAAACATACATAACACACAGAATTGTCCCGAGAGGACTACGCGATCGAACCGTACCAGCGGAACATTTACATACCGAAAGTTTTTTATCAAAATGGAAAGAACTTTGTATAAATCATGGCATGGCCGTGATGGGACTTATAGTAGAGGAGGAAAAGGCTCAATTGATTGATATCCAGGCCCAAATAGAGGAAAGTGCTCGAGGATTGGAAGCATTTAAACATCTGGACGAGTTCACTAAACAAAATGACATGCTTAAAAAGGAAATAGAGAAGACCCAACTAAATCTCAAAATAACAAAACAAAGTAAATTTAAATGGGATATTGCAGATTTTGAAAGGGACGAGATATTCGATCTGACTATTCGGCGTGGCCGAAGTCGATCCAGAGGTAGGGATCAACGTCAACAATCAAAACAACGTCGCAATAAATCACACAGCGATTCCGACGATGAAACAATAAGGACGGTCACTTTTTTAGAGCAGGGGGGGGCGGAGCAAAAGACCTTGCAAACTCCGCCCCCATCGCAAAAAAACAAAATAAGCTCCCAGAAACAGAAACAGACCAATACATCACGCGATCGCACGTACACGAGAAGCCAAAAAAGACATTAACTATGCTATCCCCCCGGAGTGAATCACACAAGCCTAATGACCTAAAGGTGGTTAATTTATCCAGCTACTGTTTGAGTCCAGACCATCTCAGTCTCCTTGCCAAAGGTATGTCCTTTTCACCGACATCCACGATGGATGAGTTTACTGTATATAAGGACATTTCCTTATTCCTGAGAAAAGTTTTCTTACGATCCCTATATGAAGGCAAAAGTGAGACAGCAACCAATACCATTATTGATTCGGATGACCAACAGGTTTTGGATATTCTGAATTCTTTACTGGATGAAAATCAAGTACATAGTGAGGAGCCTCATACACTAATCAAACGATCAGTGGATTTAAAAATCAAATCACAGAAAATGCCTCCCCTGTCCAAGAATAGATGGTTAAACCTCTTTCTTGAGATGGTGCAGTCCGATCTCGAGAAAATTAAGTGGAACAAAAGAGGCAATGATAACCTAACCGAAGGCAAAAGAATCGCCCTCGACGATCTCAAAAAAAGAAAAAACATCGTAATAAAAAATAGTGACAAGGGAGGCAATGTTGTCATCCTCGATGACACACACTATGAAAAAATAGCAAAAAAACTACTCACTGATGTCACCACCTATCGTAGACTAGATTATAACCCCTTTCCTGTAGTAATTCAGGAATTAAATCGGAAACTTACCTTTGCCAAGGATGAGGGATTGCTGACCATGCGTGAATACCAGTATCTCTCAGTACAGGAGTTCAACACACCTACCTTTTACATAATCCCTAAACTGCACAAAAACTTGAATGATCCACCTGGCAGACCGATCGTATCGGCCTGTCAAGGCCCTTTTGAACGTATTGGTGGGTATCTTGATCTCCTGCTGAAGGACATGGTCACGAGCCAAAAATCCTTTGTACAAGACACCCGTCATGTTTTGGCCAAGCTGACTGAATTCAAGAATCTCGACCAATTAGGTGAAATCTGGCTCGTCGGTATTGACGTTGAGTCATTATACACCTCAATACCCCACAATTGTGGGATTAGAGCAGTCGAGATTTTTGTGAACACCATCTACCCCGAATCAGGACCACAAAATGAATTTCTGATAGACCTTTTGAGATTTATGTTGAAAAATAATTATTTTCAGTTTCTAACGGTCTACTACCAGCAAATACGTGGCACATCAATGGGGGCTGCATGGGCACCCTCATATGCGTGCCTCCACTTAAGCTTTTGGGAGGAGATGATGGTATTCCCTTCATCAATGTACCGCGATGATATTTTTATGATCTGGCGGGGTACCCAAACCGACATGTTGAAGTTCATTCATGAACTGAATGTCAATTTATTCAATATACACTTGACGTATTCCTTCAGTCAATCAGAATTGTCCTTTCTCGATCTACAAATTCGTTTTGAGAGTGGACAATTACTTACCTCCACTTACCGCAAGGAAACGGCAGCAAATACCTTTTTGAGCGCCACCAGCCACCACCCCCATTGGATAAAAAACGGTATTCCGGTAGGCCAATTCCTGCGCCTTAAAAGAAACTGTTCAAAAGCCAGTGACTACCGTAAGGAGAGCCAGGATCTCTACATGCGCTTCAGAGAGCGAGGCTACTCACATCGGCAAATTAAACGAGCTAGGAAAAAGGCAGCGATTCGGAAACGCCAAAGCCTCCTTTCAGTTGAGCCAATTAGCATTCCTGACTCATGTCCCCAAAAAAAAGATGCTCCGGTTAGAATAATAACTACCTTTGGATCCCAATAGAATGACATTCGGGCAATCCTAGAAAAACATTGGGGCCTATTGGTAAATTCACCAGGACTGGGCAGGATTGTAGGTACATCTCCCCAGTTGGTTGCCTGACAGGCAAAGAATTTGGGAGATATTTTGATACAATCAGAATTCACTCGAAAACAAGAAAACACCTGGTTATCAGATTACCCACGGACACTTGGCATGTATCCTTGTAATAGATGCCAAATCTGCCCTTATGTAGACAGAACATCTACTTTTACAGACGCATATGGGAAAGGGTCAGTCGAAATTCATGATTTGATTAATTGTTCCACATCCCGACTAATCTATATGATTACATGTCCGTGTCCCAAAATTTATATTGGAAAAACAAAAAGACAGTTAAAAATCCGCATTGGTGAACATCTGCGAGAAATTAATGACAAAACCAAAACCCCAGAGAAACCCCTAGCAAAGCACTTTGCCCAATTCCATGGGGGAAACTCACGGGGCATGAGGGTAAAAGGAATTTATGCTTTGAAATTGCCACCTAGACGTGGCGACTTTGATCGCATATTATTACAAAAGGAGAAGTGGTGGGTGTACCGCCTAAAGTCGCTAGTCCCAGTGGGGCTAAACACTGAATTAAACTTCCAGCCGTTTTTACCCACCTAGATAATTGCCCCAGTCTAGACTTGCCTTGTGCTTTTTGTCTCAATCCAGCCGGTGTTCTGATGCCATTTACATATATGTGTACATGCAGATATGATTAGTACTAGTCTCTTGGTATGTACACATATTCTTTCTATGTGTTTATGTTTATGTTCCCCCCCCCTTTTATTTTTGCATTTACCCATTTTTCCTATTTGTTCCTTCCCCTATTTCTCCTCCCCTCTTTTGCCTTTCCTCACTGTTTAAAACTCGAGATAGTGGGTGAACCAATAGTAATTTTTCCTGGACGCATACCAACAACAATAGGCTATTGGAATTAAAAGGATCCCAGCCCCTCCCTCAGAATATCCATTACCGTTCAACAACCCTATCTTCTTCTTTTTATTTCAAAAAATGGTGAATAAAAAGTGTCAGATTGAGCTTTATGAATATGATCGGTCCATCAAAGATCTATACATAGTAAAACTTAAACATTCCAGGGCGGTGATTGAACGCAGCCGCCAAGATAAAAGGAGCGCCTTCACAAGCCCTGGATTCGTCCGAGATGAAGCTACGCTACAGCCAATAGCGAAACGCGTTGACGTCATCAACGCCGACACGTCACGGACGCTACACTCCGAATACGGGAGTTAACGAGGAGGTAGACGGGGATGCATGTCAATACCAGCTAGCCCGTGGATTCAATCCCCTCAGGCGGACTTACTGAAGCTGAGTGACTCCGCTGATCGGGCGACGCTTGCAGCATCCATCTGACCGAGTGAACGAGCCTGCGGTGCATCATTTCAAGTCCCGCTGCTCCTCCAGTCACTTACACTGGATCAGAAGCTGCACACAATACTACATCCCCTGCCAATGAAGATGGAAACCCTATGATCAAGTCAGATCGGGACCTGGAGGACAATCGGTGCAAGGACTGGTAAAGCTCCAAAAAAAAAAAAAAATTGTTTTCATTCTTTTCAAGTATATACTTCATATTCATTTAATCACAGTTATTACTAGTGACTTTAATTGGAACCATTCATGTGGACAATTACCCACCAACAGCATCATGCTTACCAACATCCTTAAAATTTCTGACACCTATTAATAGGGCAGGTTACCATCCCATGTTTTTTAACCAAAACCCTGCAGCCCAGAACAGGTGCATACTAATCAGCACGGATAGCACCACCTTACCCTCCCCCCCATCATTCCTCCACGTACACCTCCCTAGGATCTTTCTCGTTCACATACTGGTACCTTTTTGGCTATTATTTAATTATTGATATTGTGGTTAACTAACCAAATAATATCACCAAATACCCATACTATTTTCCTCGTACCAGCCAATACGTGGCAAGATCCTAAAAGCGTCCGGACGCTGTTCTACGTTGTATGTTTTTTTGTTTTTGTTTTTTGTTGTTATTTTTGTTTTGGTTTAATGTAATTATTAACCATTGTTCGCTCTGTCTGACCTATTACCTGATGACATATGTAGCAACAGGGTCCCAGCGGAGCCCAACATAACCAATTCATTTTTACTTCAATCCAACTTGCTGTTTAACATGTTTAATGCTGTTTTAAAGTATTTAATAAAGTGATTCATTTAACAAATTTTTTGGCAATTCAGTTGGTAATTACTGATAATAATACTCAATTAGTGCTGCTAGAGTAACCCCTTACCCGGACACTAGCACCGGGTACTTCTTTCTTTTTCTGTGCATTATGGTTACAGCTTGCACTTAATTGATTAAATTTCAGGTGTTTCTTGTTCCCTTTCTTTCCCCTACCCCTTGTATTATTTGGTTATGGTGGTTGACTGGTTATCCTTATGGTGGTTGACTGGAGATCTTTCGCTTACATGGGCTACCCAAGGTGACTGTCTCGGACAGGAATAGTCAGTTTGTGTTCCGGTTCTGGAAAGCCTTTTGTGCACAGTTGGGAATTCAGCTTGCTTTCTCCTCTGCATATCATCCGCAGTCTAATGGGGCCACAGAACGAGCCAATCAGTCCTTGGAGCAATTTCTACATTGCTATATTCCTGACCATCACAACAACTGGTCAGACCTCTTACAGTGGGCGGAGTTTGCGCACAATAGTGCTTTGAATTCTGCTTCCCGATTGTCCCCATTTATGGCAAACTGTGGTTTCCAACCTTCCATGTTGCCTGACTTGTTTGTTCTGCAGAGTATTCCTACATTAGAGGAGCATCTCTGTGGTCTTCGTTCTACTTGGGCACAAGTCCAGGAGGCTTTTCGTCATGCTAATGATAGGTACAGACTCCATGCTGACCGCAGACTCCTGTCTACGCCTTCCTACCAAGTTGGGGACAGGGTCTGGCTGTCTTCTTGCAACCTCCGACTTCGTGTTCCCTCTCTGAAGTTCGCACCTCGGTTTATTGGGCCTTTCCGTATTCTTCGCATGATTAACCAAGTGGCATACGCATTAGACCTTCCTTCTAATGTGCATATATTGAATGTATTGGAGGGGTTAAGTACACACCCCACACTATATAAGGTCGCCTGCACATCGACCCTGTGTAGTGTGTTGCTGGTGTTATAGAGAGATAGAGAGAGAGTGTGTCATTTCATTTACTTTGAGCAGGCAGTTTATTCAGTCAGCTAGAGCTCACCGTAGACTATTCCTGCTGTACAATTTCTAATCTACTTCAGGCAGGCAGTTGATCCAGTTTAGCTAGATCTCACTGTAGACCGTTCCTGCTGTACTATTTCTTATCTACTTCAGGCAGGCAATTGATCCAGTTTAGCTAGATCTCACTGCAGACTGCTCATGCTGTACTATTTCTTGTCAAAAGAAGTTTATTGAGTATACAATGTTATAAAGATACATAAAGTAAGTTTACAAGGATCTATAAAGTAAGCTCATTGTTTTACAGTAGGGTTTATATAGGTAAATATCATGAAATTTCAAATATTAAACATTGGGTTCACGTAAACCTAAATTAAAGATATATATCATTTCCTTAGTTACTTTTGTAGGTATTTAAATTATTTATACCTACTATACATATTGTTTACAAGTAGAGTGTATATAGGTCAAATAAATTCTGATAATGAGCTTTAATCGTAAGGTGGAGAAAAGGAAAGAGAAAGAAGAAAAAGGGTTGAAAGGTAGAGGTATGGTCCACAAGGTTGTCCCGCTCGTCAGTTTATTATTCTTTTTAGTTCTCTTTGAAGCCTTAGAATGGGTGTCTCTGTAAGTCATTTAATCTGTTACCATGGCAACAGGACAGAGTCATTGAAATTTGACAGGAACTGTTGTTTTATCCAAGGATGCCAAAGTTTTTCAAATTTTGGAATTTGATTTTGATCGATGGCTACCATCTTAGCATGGGACATTGTATTATTCATTCTGTGAATTGTTTCTGCTAGTACCAATGTAGGAGATTTCCATGCCTTGGCCACTGTTTGTTTTGCAGCCGTTATTAGTTGGATCATAAGTTTGAATTGAGAGAGTGTTAACCATTCCAGTTTTAGATTAAGCAAAGTTAAATATGGATCTGGTTGTATTATTTTTTTAAATATTTTAGATGCAATCACGAAGACTTCCTTCCAGAAGGTTTGGATTACTGGGCACGTCCACCATATGTGTAAATATGTGCCTATTTCTGGGCATCCTCGAAAACAAAGAGTTGAGGTATTAGGTGAATATTTTGCCACTCTAGCGGGTACAAGGTACCAGCGAGTTAGGACTTTATAATTTGTCTCCAGTGCTAAGATGTTGGGTGAAGATGACTTAGATGTGAGCCATATGTTAGACCAGTCCGTGTCTTCTAAAGTTCGTCCCAGGTCCTCCTCCCACCTCTGAACGTAAGAGGGTCTATTAAGATTTGCTACTCCATATAATTGATTATAAAGTGATGAAATTGTACCTTTAGCAAATGGATCTTTTGTACAGATTGATTCAAAAATGGATAATTGGGATAATGGTGTATCCCCCTTTAGGAATGGTGTATAGAAATTTTTGATTTGGAGATATCTAAATATCTCAGAGTTTGGTAGATCATATTTTTCTCTAAGCGATGGGAATGAAAGGAATGATTTAGATGCTATGAAGTCATTTAGTGTCTGAATGCCTGATGTTGTCCAAGCTTTAAAAGAATTTGGGTAGATCCATGCCGGATAAAAGGCCGGATTTCTGATAAAAGAAAGGAGAGGATTGTGTGGAGATTGTAACTGATATTTGGTTTTTAGTTTATCCCAAAGAGATAAGAAGTGTTTAGTTATGGGATTATGAATTTTAAAGCGGTCTTTAGGATCAAGCCATAATAAATTTGATATTAATAGAGGGTCATTTTCTGAAGCCTCTATAAATACCCATAATGGGATTTCCTGTTTTGCATGGTATTTGGACAGACTGGCCAAATGTGCTGCTCTGTAGTAGTTAGTAAAATTAGGGTATCCCAGGCCTCCTTTATTTTTGGGAAGATGTAGTGTGTGTATAGGTATACGTGGTTTAGAAGAGCCCCATATAAACGAAGTTGCTCTTTTTTGTACTATTCTCAAAAAATAGGAAGGAATTGGAATAGGGAGGACTCTGAATAGATAAAGCAATTTGGGTAGAATAGTCATTTTGATTGCATTAATCTTCCCTATCCAGGATAAAGGAAGTTGCGACCATTGTTTTATTAGATTTGTGATCTGTCTTAATACAGGAGGATAATTGGTTGAGAATAAGTCAGAATGAGATGCTGTTAAATGAATTCCAAGATATGGGATTGATTTTTCTGCCCATGTGAATGGGAGTGCAGCCCTAGCCGGGCTCAATTCCATGTTTGTGAGAGAAATATTAAGCACTAGGCATTTCTTAGGATTAATCATAAGGCCGGATAGGGCTGCAAATCCATCAAGAGCTGGTATTAAGTTAGGACCAGAGACCTGTGGTGATGATAGAAAAAGTAATATATCATCTGCAAATATACATAATTTGTGTGTAATACCTCCTACTTCAATGCCAGTTATAGTTTGGTTTGTTCTGATGTATTGGGCCATGGGTTCGAGTATAAGGGCAAATAATAAGGGAGATAATGGGCAACCCTGTCGGGTACCTCTTTCGATATTAAAGGCTTCAGATTTGTATCCAGCATATTTTATATAGGCTTTGGGTTTATTATATAATGCTTTGATCCATGTTAAAAAGTGGGGTCCAAAACCCCATTTTTGTAATGAATATTGCATATATTGCCAGGATACTGTGTCAAATGCCCTCTTAATATCGAGAGATAGAAAACATAAAGGGATTTTCCGTTTTTTAGCAATATGTGCCAATAACACTGCCCTGCGTATATTATCGCCTGCCTGTCTATTTGGCATGAAGCCTACTTGATCTCTATGTATTAATTTTCCTATAATGCTATTGAGGCGTTTTGCTATTATTTTTGCTAATAATTTAATATCAAGGTTTAACAGTGAGATAGGCCTATAATTCACACAGGAAGTATCATCAGAAAGGGGTTTTGGGATCATACAAACAATTGCCATTAGTGTTTCTTGCCGAAAAGAATGTCCATCTAGAAGTTTGTTAAAAGTTTCAGTGAGAATGGGAGAGAGTATTTCTGAGAATGTTTTATAGTATAAAGCCGAGTAGCCATCTGGGCCTGGTCTTTTGTTAAGTTTTAGGTCTTTTATGGCGTTAGCAACTTCATCTATAGTTATAGGCTCATCCAAACTGCTTTTTTGATTCTGAGATAACTCAGGTAAGGTTATTTTTGAGAAGAAGGATTCAGCTTCTGTAGGATTAAATTCATTGTTTGTCTTGTATAAAGTTGCGAGATGCGAGTGAAATTTATGGACTATTTTAACTGGATTACAAGTGTAAACATTTTTTGATAATTTCAAACGTATTGGTTTGAAAGATTTGTTAGTTGAATTTAATGCTCGAGCCAAATATGTACCTGGTTTGTTTGTATTCATGTAGAAATTGTGTTTGGAGCGTTTGAGGGATTTATCAACTGATTCAGTGAGAAATAGATCGTATTCCAATCTAGATTTTTCCAGATGAGATTTTGTACTCTGAGATGGATTATCTTGAAATGATATGTAGGCTGCATTAAAATTGAGTTCTAGTTTTTTTGCTAGATTTTTGCGTTCCCGTTTAAATAGTGCCATTTGTCTTTGTATTGTACCACGCAAGACAGGCTTATGAGCTTCCCACAGTGTTATTGGGGAGATGTCTGTTGTATTATTAATTGATATGTATTCCTTTAAAGCTTGTTCAATGGCCATCTGATGTAGTGGGTGTTTGAGCATTATGTCCGGTAAGTACCACGTTGGGTCATGCGCTTTTGGTATGGCTGAGGCTATAGTAGTGTATACTGCATTATGGTCAGACCACGGAATCGGAATTATATCTGATGCAATAATTTCTGGTATCATTCCTATTGTTAGAAAAATATGATCTATTCTGGTGAAGGTTTGATGAGGGTGTGAGAAATAAGTGAATTTCTTTTTCATTGGGTTACTTTCTCTCCATGAATCTACCAGATTGTATTTGGAAAGAAGTTGAGAAAAAGGTAATCTAGAGGTTATTTTGGATGGTGTAAAAGGTGATTTATCTAGAAATGGGAGGAGGACTTGGTTCGAATCCCCACACATTATCACTGTTCCTATTTTGTGTGTATTAATCACTTGTAATATATGTGAGAGGAATGGTGTAGGTTGTTTGTTAGGAGCGTAGTAGGAAATCACCGTGATTGCTGTATCCATTATATAACCCATGAGTATCAGGTATCTACCTTCTGGATCTTTAATTTCTGATGATAAGGTGAATGGTGTGGATCGGTGAAATGCAATTAGAGTTCCCCTTTGCTTGGTACAGGCAGAAGCCGTGTAAATTTGTTGATAAAAAGGAGAAATATATTTTGGAGTAGAATCTTTGGTGAAGTGTGTTTCTTGGAGGCATACTATGTGAGCCTTCTTGTTATGGAAAGTACGGAAGGCTTTGGTCCTTTTTTGAGGGACATTTATTCCCTGAACATTCAGGGAAAGTATATTCAGTGGTGCCATGGCAATAGATCAAATAGTTTTGACTTACTTTTTGTTATGCAGAGCTGACTGCGCAGATCAACCTGTGTGGACTGAAGAGATGAATAGATAGAAAAGAAACCAGTGAATTCTGGAGTAAAGAGTAAACAAAAAACATATGAGATTAGATGATACATTGTATAAATTATTTTTTGCAAGTAATCACAATTTACCCGTGAAAGAGAATAAATATCTCTCTCAGGGGAATAAGTGCCTTCGTCACACTCCCACATAATATGGTTGGGAGAATGAGGAGGGCTAATGGGGGTACACGGATCTTCCGCTTACAGGAGAGAAGTGCTATGTCAAAAGACATCAAAATGATGTTTCATTAATTGGAGTGCAGAATATAGTTTTTGTTGAAATTATTTATTCCAGGGTGGTTGTATATGGTTAGTCTTGCCCTAGGCTAAATAATTCAGTTAGAAAGGTACTGTTAATAACTTTGGTATTGATGAAGATAGTTTGAATTATTTTGGGATTTTAACCCTTTTAGAGTAAACAATTACATATTTTATTCATATGTAACTGTTTAGATATGTTAACTCGTAAAATTGAGGTTGTATTGCTTCAGATTAGAATAAACAAAAACATAATTCTACGAACTAGTTAGGTAATAATATATTTGTTTTAAGAAAAGAAAGAAAAAGCTTCCATTACTTCTGGATTATTGAACATATTTGTCCTAAAAAGTAATAAATCTATTGTTATTACCTGATAATATATAACTGAACAAGAATTTCCTTATTTCACTTATATATTCTAAGGCTATATGAATCAGAAGTAATAAGAAATATAACTGGAATGTAACATGATCCCATACAGTGTGTGACTATCAGAATGCAGTTACATTCAGTTATAAATATAGGTTTTTTATAGAGAACCATCTCTTGGTATAATAAATGAAGAGATATCAGGAATTAGGATGTCAGTCCATTGAATCTTCTTGGTCCATGGATGATGTGGCATAACGGCCTCTTTTGTGAGAATGATGATTCCCATTTTGTTCTGAAATTTTCTGGGTGCTGCCTGAAGGTGAAGATGACGCCATTCTTCTGCGTGTGAGAGTGTTGCTGCTTGTGGGTTCTGTCAGATTTAATTTTAAAAGGGTTTGTTGTAGTTCATCTGCTGATCTGCTTCTGTAAATTGTACCTTGGTAGTTAAATCTGACTGAAAAGGGGAAGCCCCATTGATACATAATGTTGTGGCGTTGCAGTTCCATTAGTTGGGGTTTCATGGATCGTCTTTTAGTAATAGTAAGTTGGGATAGGTCAGCAAAAATTTGATAATTGTGTCCTTGAAAATTAAGTTCCTTTTTTTCTCTTGCAGCAATTAGTATTTGTTCCTTCGTTCTGTAATAATGAAATTTTGTGATTATATCACGTGGGGGTCCATCTTTCTTTTTGGCTGTGAGGGCTCTGTGTACTCTGTCCAGTTCTAAACGTTCAATAGGGATATCTGGCTTTAGTTCTTGTAATAGAGCAGTAATAGTAGATTGCAGGTCTGTCACAGTTTCAGGTATTCCCCTTATGCGCAAGTTTGAACGTCTGGCTCTATTTTCGTAATCTTCGAGCTTAGTTTGAAGTATTAAATTCTCTTTTTTTAATTGTTCCAATTCTGTTATATTTTCTTGGGTTGTAATTTCAATTTCATCCATTTTTATTTCTAAGGCTGCGGTGCGGTTTCCCAGCTCTCTTATTTCTTTGGTTAGGCTTTTTGTTATTTGGTCTGAGGTTTGTTTTAAAGCCTTATGAAGCATCTTTTCAAATTGTAATAATATTACTGGGGATACTGAGGAGGCTTGTGGAGAAGTTTGTGAGAGGATTTGTTCTGTATCTGACTCAAATGGAGAGTCTTGCTGTGACATTTTCTGTCTGTGAGAGCGCCCTGATGCTGTATCTTGTGAGGTGACTGGAGCTGCTTCAGCTGCAGTGAGTACCTGTGAGCTCTTTGTGAGGTGATTTTTATTTCTGCCACGGTTTCCTCCCAGTAACATATTTCCTGCCCAAACTTTCACAGTTTGTTCCCTGGGGCAAAAAGGTTCAAATGGATACCTTTTGAGCCTGCAGGCTCCGCTTTGTCCTTCTCTTCTCTCCTCAGCGGTGTGGAGCTCTAACAATGCATGTCTGCTCTGCTAGGCTCCGCCTCCTGCCCCCCATGCTGTACTATTTCTAATCTACTTCAGGCAGGCAGTTGATTCAGTTAGTTGCAGTGTATTTCATATATATATATATATATATATATATATATATATATATATATATATATACAGTCAGACTGCTATATATGTATATATCCACTGTATCCAGTTTAGCTAGATCTCACTGCACACCGTTCCTGCTGTACTGTTTCTAATATACTTCAGGCAGTCAGCTGATTCAGTTAGCTGCTGTGTATTTCATATATATATATATATTTTTCCCTTGGGAACGAGCACCAGCTATTATCAAGGAATCACCGCAAGAATGGCAACGAGTGGCTCATACTCATTCTCTGAAACAGATGCTTCAAGGATCTTCACCACGGGATCCAGGGATTTTCTGATCCAGTCTTCCTCAATACAACTTACCAGAAAAATGGAGAAACGAATGCAAAGATCCATTACTATGGAACTTCACAAGGTAACGTTAGCTGAATACTATAGGATGCAAATGATACCCAGAGGGTTGAGGGTTCGTTTGATCCCAACTCTATTTTCACAAAATATGGACTTTAAAACCAAATTTGCTCAGATCCTCAATAAATGTTCCTTTGATATCATGACATTAACTGTACAATTTTTACAACAAGAGAGGACTCTCGTACAGCAAGAGATCGCTGAACTTGAAAGACAGTTACAACAATGTTCTAATCAAGAGGAACTACAGGAATTTAAGAAAACTAATAATGATAAATTAGAGAGATTTCATACCAATATTCAACTCCACAAGCGTACAAAACTTGAACGAGACCGTGAAGATTATAAAAATGACCATGTCTACAATTGGACTGATCCTACATATTACCATTCAAAAGGCTACAGAAAAACACAACGTAAACATCTTGCTAGTTCAATCTCTTCTATGACATCTACTGGGTCATCGACCAGTGTATCAACTACTTTTTTACCAGGAAACCTGACTGAATCCGGACCAGGAGGGGTGGCCGGCGAACAAAGAAAAGACGTAGCAGGGGGTGTAACCACCAGACGCCAGAACCGCCAGAGACATTAGATGAAAATCTGGTACATAATATCTCTTCCATTGTTTTGTCTAAAGCTGAATTAAGTGTACTTAATAAGGGTTTGGGCTTTTGCCCTAAAGAGAAAATGAATGATTTTGTACTTAAGCAGGATTTGTATAGATTTTTTAGACAATTAAGATTTAAAGCGCACTTTTCTGGTGTGTCCACTGCCACAATTAAAGAACTACCAATATTATCAATTAAAAATATGGGTTTAAAACCAAAAAGTACCAAGGTACCACCTACCTTGTGTGCTGCAGTAGAGGTATATATAGAGAAAGTGGAAAAATGATATAAAGAAATTTTTGTGTGATAGAAAGAAGAGAGACCATATACCTCACAATCTAAATAGAGATGAGATTGCAGCGTTAAACTCCTTGTCAGTCCGGCGTGATATCACTATCAAGCCGACTGACAAGGGGGAAGCTATTGTGGTAATGGACACTGTTGTGTACGAAAATGAAGTCATGAAACATCTTAGTGATACTCTTACTTATAAAAGACTTGACTACTGTCCAGTTTTTAAAGTACAAAAAAGAATAAAAACAACCCTAATCAATGCAGTTAAACAAAAAATCATTGACGATGAAACCATAGAGTTTTTGATATGTGAAAATCCGGTTACACCGGTACTGTATATGTTACCGAAAATTCATAAAGACCCCAAAAATCCCCCGGGACGTCCCATAGTATCGTGGATGGAATCTGTGACAACTCATTTAGCACAATATCTGGATAAGTGTTTGACACCACTATTGCTAAACAATAAATCATATATAAGAGATACTACTGACTTTTTGTCAAAAATTCAAGATACAAACTTGTCATCAGATTCCATCCTAATATCATGGGATGTCTCTAGTTTATTTACTATTATCCCACACGATTTGGGAGTGGAGGCATGTCAGCGACTATTAACCCAAATAGGCATCTATAAAACTGAACAAATTTAATTTCTGCTTGACCTTTTGAAAATTACACTTGAGAAAAACTATTTTCTTTTCAAAGATATTAATTTCTTACAACTGAATGGAGCAGCGATGGGTTCAAATGTTGCACCCCCATATGCAAATGCATTCATGAACTTGATCGAGACGTCTTTTATTTATGTTAATAATTTATTTTTAAAACATCGCCAATGTTGGTATAGATTTGTGGATGATATCTTCGCTATATGGGATGGTAACATGGAAAGTTTATACCTGTTTGATAAATATATTAACCATTTAATACCTGGACTCAAGTTTAATATTGAAATTGGTAAAAATTAGATCTCTTTTCTTGATACTATACTTAAACTGAGTAATGGGCGGATCATCACCGACTTATATGTGAAACCTACAGATCGTAACCAATTGTTACACTTCAACAGTTTTCATCCTCCAAATGTTTTTTCATCCATTCCAAAGAGTCAGATGATGAGGGTGCGGCGGATCGTGAGTGACCCGCTGTGCCGTGATCAGAGACTCAATGAAATGAAAAATAAACTTATCAATAGAAGATATCCACAAGCTTTAGTTAATATGGATTATTCTAACATAGACCATATAAGGTCATCCCGAAGAGAAAACAAGAGAATCCCCCTTATTATGCAATATCACCCCTTCTCTAACAAAATTTCTCAAATTGTTAAAAGACATTGGAACCTTTTAAGAACTAGTTACCCCATGGTGCAAGAATTCTGGAATCCACCCTTGTCCTCCTATAGAAAGGGCAGAACGATACGGGACCGATTGATAAAATCGAACCAACCTGTAGCTACAGCAGCCAAATTAACCTTCCTGGGACCAAAAAACTTGGGATCATATCCCTGTTTGTCATGCATACAATGTAACTCTATGATTAAAGGTAAATACTTTACACATCCACATAGGGGTTTTAATATCCCTATACGTGGCCACTACACATGCCAATCTTCATATGTAATCTATGCCATAAAGTGTTCGTGCGGTTTAGTTTATGTAGGAGAAACTACACAAAAAATAAAAGACAAGATAGCTAGACATAAATACTCAATACGTGACAAACTAACCCAATTACCGTTGGCGAGACACTTTTTGGAATTTGGTCACAATGTATCACAATTAAAATACATGGTCCTGGAAGGTATTGAGAAAAATAGGAGAGGGGGTAACCGTGAATTGATTCTAAGGAAAAGAGAAGTATACTGGATACATTTTTTAAATACTATTGTTCCATACGGTTTAAATGTTGATTTGGACCTTTATTTATTTGTTTAATTGTTGGAATAAATATTTTAAAATAGCCAGATAAAGCGATTCTAAGATGGGGATATCTTTTTGTTTTTACTTATGAATGTATTATTTTTCTGTACCTCTATAGGTATATTGAACATACTGAAAAATAAGAGTGAAGAGATAGAGAGATTAGATACTTGTTGCTAGTCCTTGTATTTATGGCATACTATAGATATATACACATATAGAGATGTTAAATGTTATGTGACTTGAACTAATTAGCCATATTGATTCCATGTGTGAAGTACTCCATTAAACCTGTATTTAAATGAGTGATTGCAATGAAACCTTCAGATGTGCTTCAACGGATCTTAGGAAGGGCGTAAGCATACTAGCCTGAAACGTAATCCACTCATATCTGAAACTGTATAGGCATCTGTTGCCTTGATATTGTTTGGAATGACTATCCTTGCTTTGTAATTCTTTTCTGAAGATGTGAAATAAAGCAAGAAAGTTTTTAAGTGCAGCAACCTCTTGGACTTTTTTCTCTATATATACAGGCTTGTATATATATAGTCTAGCCAAGCCTATACCTGACTGTAGGCCATTCCTGGAGTACGTGTTCAAAGACACTTTTGGGAAGGTGACTCATTGAGATGCAGTTCATTTAATATATATATATACAGGCTTGTATATATAGTCTAGCCAAGCCTATACCTGACAGTAGGCCATTCCTGGAGTGCGTGTTCAAAGACACTTTCAGGCAGGTGACTCAGTGACATGCAGTTCATAAAATATATATACACTGCATTATAAGGAAAAAATGCAGAGAAATGCATTGAGTGGACGCCCCCTTGGACTTTGAAGAGCAGGAAGGAATGAATAGGGAGTAGATGAGTATAAAAGGCACAAAAGTGCCAACTTTATTAATATACAAAAATAGAAAAGTGATTTTTAAGAAAAATTCAAAATCATTTACAGTACAAACAGTGCACCAATGGTAAAACATCAAATATTACACAATATATATCACCCAAAGCTGGTAATCCAAAGTGCTACTCATGGTGAGTTGAACTCAATTTGAATTTCACAGCATATATCCCGACATGTTTCGGAAAATCGCATTGGAGTGTACTTTTACTTCTTCTGAATTTTTCTTAAAAATCACTTTTCTATTTTTGTATATTTATAAAGTTGGCACTTTTGCGCCTTTTATACACATTTACTCCCTATTCATTCCTTCCTGCCCTTCAAAGTCCAAGGGGGTGTCCATTTTTTCCTCATAATGCTATGTAGGATGTTAGTAGGCCAGCACATTATCCAATTCTTATAATTTATATCTTTTGTTATATACACTGCATTGTAGTCCAGCCAAGCCTATACCTGACAGTAGGCGATTCCTGGAGTACGTGTTCAAAGACACTTTCAGGCAGGTGACTCATTGAGCTGCAGTTCATTTAATATATATATATATATATATATATATATATATATATATACAGGCTTGTATATATAGTCTAGCCAAGCCTATACCTCACAGTAGGCCATTTCTGGAGTGCGTGTATAAAGACATTTTCAGGCAGGTGACTCAGTGACGTGCAGTTCATAAAATTTATATCCACTATATTGTAGTCCAGCCAAGCCTATACCTGACTGTAGGCCATTCCTGGAGTACGTGTTCAAAGACACTGTCAGGCAGGTGACTCAGTGAAGTGCAGTTCATAAAATATATATCCACTGCATTGTAGTCCAGCCAAGCCTATACCTGACAGTAGGCCATTCCTGGAGTGCGTGTTCAAAGACACTTTCAGGCAGGTGACTCAGTGAGCTGCAGTTCATTTAATAAATATATTTATACAGGCTTGTATATATATATATATATAGTCTAGCCAAGCCTATACCTGACTGTAGGCCATTCCTGGTATACTGTTTTTAGTAAACTTTAGACCTTGTTTTGCTAATCTAATTGTACAGTATGTCTGGAAGGCCACCAAGGAGAGGCAGACACTCCCAGGCCTCTAAAAGAGGGCAAGCAGGCTCTGTGTCTACAGCCAACAGTGCTGATCGTGGACACGGTGCATCCTCAGCACGTGGCCGTGGGGCACGCTTGTCCTTTTTTTCAGCAGCTGGCCACGTTGAGCCACAACATGCAGAAGAGTTGGTAGAGTGGATGACAAAGCCATCCTCAACCTCCTCATCCTCTGTCCCCCAGGCTCTGGGTACTTTGTCTGCCAATGCAGCTGCCAAAGCGGCCTCTTCCATCGGCTCAATGTCACTAGTCACTCCTTCCCTAGCCCCACCATCATGCCCTGAGGATCCCCCTGAACTGTTCAACTACAGTGTAGGGTACATGCTGCTGGAGGATGCGCAGCGTTTTGAAAGCTCTGATGATGGTACCCAGGTTGAGGATGAAGGCAGTAGCGTGAGACCAGAGAAAGGGGGTGCCCAAGAAGGACAAGAGACTGGCAGTCATGTTCCCCCAGCTGCAGCATACTGCCAGGTTTGCTCCAGTGGTGAGGAGGGAGGGGATGATGAGGTCATTGACTCTACGTCAAACTAGCATTCAGCCGCTGAGCATGTGGATGGCTGGGACCGAATTTCTTTCACCGGTTTAGCAACTGGGGTAGGGAAATTTGCCTGCTACAATAGTTAGAAGAGAGGAGGAGGAGGCACGTCTTGCAATGAGGCAGGATGCCCTCCAGGGGCCAGCTTAAGGTCAGCACACCCAACTGCATCACACCGCAGCGCTCCACATGCGCAGGATGCTGCTGACTCCACACGTTTTTCCAAAAGTTCTTTGGTGTGGGCCTTTTTTGGGACGTGTGTAGCAGATCACACCGTTGCTGTTTGCAATATATGTCTGAAGCGTATCAAGCGTGGCCAAAACAGCAGCCGCTTGGGCACCACATGCTTGACCAGACATATGTCGAGCTCCCATGCAGTCAGTTGGCAACAGTATTTGAAAGACCCACACCAAACAACAAGGCGGACCTCTCCTTGCTCCTCAACAGCTGGGATCTCCAACCCCACTATAACTTCAGTCTTCTCAGAGACCTGCACTGAGAGGAATGAAGGTGTAGAATTAGGTGTCCCAAGCATTTGCGGGCAATCTGCTAGCGGTACACCGACATCCAATTGTAGCAGGCAAATTTCCCTACCCCAGTTGCTAAACCGGTGAAAGAAATTTGGTCCCAGCCATCCACATGCTCAGCGACTGAATGCTAGTTTGGCTAAATTGCTAGCACTCCAACTGCTGCCCTTTCAGCTGGTAGACTCTGCCCCCTTTCGAGAATTTGTGGAATGTGCGGTACCTCAGTGGCAGGTTCCCAAACGCCAATTTTTTTTCTCGGAAGGCCATTCCAGCTCTCTGCCGACATGTCTTGGCCTCTTTGGACAGGGCGGTCAGCGGTAAGGTGAATATTACCGCTGACTCATGGTCCAGCAGGCATGGACAGGAACGTTACCTTTCTTTCATGGCGCACTGAGTAACCCTGCTGGTAGCTGGGAAGGATACAGGACAGGGTGCAGTATTGTTGGAGCTTGTTCTGCCACCACGCCTCCAAAATGCTGGTAGTGGTGATTCTGCCACACCTTTCTCCTCCACCCCCTCCTCTTCTTCTTCCTCTATGGCCTCTTCCTGTGCAAATTTGTCCTCGGAACCAGCGGTGCTCCATAGGCGTTGTAGGAGCTAAGCAAGCACTCAGGCAAAAAGATTCCATGCGGTGCTTGAGTTGGTCTGCTTAGGGGACAGGAGCCACACTGGGGCAGAGATTCTGGCAGCTCTGCAGGGGCAGGCTCAGAGGTGGTTGATGCCTTGCCAGCTTCAGCCAGGAATGGTGGTTTGCGACAATGGCACCAACCTCCTCTCCGCCCTCCAACAGGGATACTTCACCCATGTTCCCTGTTTGGCTCACGTCCTTACAATTTTTGATCTAATATTTCACAGCAGCGCCTGTTCCTGTGCTCAACAAAAGTATCTGTGAGGCTTTACAGTGTTGTGCCACCACCACCACCACCACCGCCTAAGGCCCAATTGTTCTGCCCCTGTTTAACAGGGGCATGTAATTACAATTCTTGATATAATATTGCACAGCAGGGCCCATTCCAGCACCCAGCAAGAGTAACTGTGAGGGCTTACAGTGTTCTGATACCACCAACACCTAAGGCCCAATTTTCCGCAGAGTGTATAGGGCAGGCCGTATAGTATATACAGGCGGTCCCCTATTTTCAAATATCCGACTTACAAATGACTCCTACTTACAAACGGAGGGTGACAACAGGAAGTGAGAGGAATTCTACCCCTAGGAAGGGAAATTGTCTCCTGTAAGAATTAATATGGGAAAAAGGTGTCTCCTCCACTGATTTATCACCAATCCTTGTTTCCCTTAAAAACCCAAAATTTTCAAAATCCAATTGTCATTGGGACAGAAAGTGAGGTGAAATCTTCTGAAAAGGGGCACAGATAGCAAAACAAATGTTACAGGGGTGATAACCCTTCCCTATGTTTTTTTTTGGCTGGAGCTACACATACAAAATGTACCTGTTCCAAATTACAAACAGATTCTACATAAGAACAAACCTACAGACCCTGTCTTGTTTTCACCGCCTGTATACTGCTGTTCAGAGTATACAGGGCCTGGGGGCCCAACGCCTTTTCTTTTTTTAATTTGGGTGCTGGGTTCCCCTTAATACCCATACAAGACTCAAAGGACCTGGCAATGGGCTGGGGGGGTACCCATGCCGTTTTTCTCACTGATTTTCACCCATATTGCGACATTACATTAAAGCCTCAAGCAGTTTTAAATGACTTTTATTCCTTTAGAAATGTCATTTTGTGCAGGGACTGTTCTAAGCACGGGAAACACAAGCCACTTTACAGGCGATATTTAAAGGAATATTTCACTTTAATTTTTTCACTTTAAGCATCATTAAAATCACTGCTCCTGAAAAAAACTTCTGTTTTTAAAACTTTCTTTTCCATTGATACATATCCCCTGGGGAAGGACCCGGGTCCCCAAACCCTTTTTAGGACAATAACTTGCATATTAGCCTTTAAAACTTGTACTTATGATTTCTGACGTTTGAGTCCCATAGACTTTAACGGTGTTCAAATGTTCGCGCAAACTTTCGGTCCATTCGCATGTTCTGGATGCGAACCAAACCGGGGGGTGTTCGGCCCATCCCTATTGGAGAGGACACAGAATTTGAGGTAGAATCAACGCTGGACTGCAGGAAGCAAGGGAGACAAACCCAATTTCTAATTAAAGGGAAAGGGTGTCTGAAGCGAGCTCCTGGGAACCCGAAGCCAATGTACATGCCCTCCAAGAGTTTCGGGCCAAATACCCAGAGAAAATTGCCCGAATGGCTGCCTGTTGGGGGGAGGGGCACTGTCAGGGAACCAACAGCAGGAGAAGGGGTCTAGCACCCAGCATCTCTACCAGCACTTAAGGCAGGAGAAGGACTTTAGGACCCAGCATCTCTACCAGCACTTATGACAGGAGAAGGACTTTAGGACCCAGCATCTCTACCAGCACTATGGATGAGCTTTATGTTCAGGTCGAACATGAGTTCGACTCAAACATTGGCTTTCGGACGTTCGTCGAAAACCGAACATTATGGGGCGTTTTCACCAAATTTGAGTGCCGCGTAACGCCCCATAATGCACTGCGGCAGCGCAGTGCATTGCTGTATGATGATTGGCCAAATCATGCACCATGACCTGCATGCTTTGGCCAATCCCAGCGCCCTCAGCTAAGAGAGCCATAATTGGCCAAAGGCTGGGTGCCTTTGGCCAATCATGGCTCAGGGGGACTGTAATAGAACGTCCCACACTCCGCTTGAGTGCTTTCGTCATATACCGCTTCCTCCCAGTCTGAATATAGATATCAGATATTCCAACCGCTCACAAGCACAAAAACAAGACGATACTTGTTTAGCTGCTGATCATGGACTCATTTGTTAGAACCAAAATACAAGTCTTTATATACAGTTAAAGAGGAGGTTCCCCCTCCTGCTCATATTACTCTAACAATACAACTGTAACCAGAAACAGAATTAATGTGAGCTAATTAACTAATCCCTTAAAGCAGCTGATGTGACCCCGTGCCCTCCGAGGCATTGTTATGATTAATTAGGATTTCACTACAGGTCAGACTCGTTGTCACCGAGCTTCAAACATTAGTATAAACACAGGACACCTTCTCACAATAGCAGGAGCTAATTCTAATTAACAATACAAACAGTGATCTCCCCCCTCCTCCTCAGCCTAGTAGGCAACAAACTATAGTAGGAGTAGACTGTCCGGCTCCTACCCAGTTCTAGAGGCCAATGTGATCGGCTCTCTCAACTAACATGTTGAGTTCAGAATCAAACAAACCAAGAACAGTCTTTACATATATCCTGGGAGATATTGTGGATAAATATTACTGTCCCATTTTAAGCAATCCAAGACATACCCTCCCAGTCACCATTTCCAATATGGCATACACAGGGTTGCCAGAGTCTGTGTGTCCTGGGGGACAAGGACCCGAATCCAAAGTGACACCACCTCAAGGGTACCCAGACATACAGCTCACTAAGCGCACCGTTCCCCCAAATGCCAGGGCCCATAATCGGTAGGCAAGAGGCTAGCATTCAGTCCCCTCCAAAAGCCTCTGTCACAGGGACTAAGTCCATGCCCCATACTATATAAGGCTGCCTGCACGACGGCCCCGTGTAGTGTGTTGTTGGCATGGATGGAGAGAGAATGTCATTTAGATTGAGCAGGCAGGCAGGTTGTTCAGTTTGCTGCAGTGTATTCAATACATATATACAGACAATCTTGTTATATATATATCCACTGCATCCAGTTTAGCTATATCTGACTGCAGGCTATTCCTGGTGTACAGGCGGTCCCCTACTTACAAACATCCGACTTACAAACGACTCCTACTTACAAACGGAGGGAGACAACAGGAAGTGAGAGGAAATCTATCCCTAGGAAGGCAAATTCTCTCCTGTAAGAGCTAATATGGGAAAAAGGTATCTCCACTGATGCTTTATCACCAATCCTTGTTTCCCTAATAGCCTAAAATTTTCAAAATCCAATTGTCATTGGGACAGAAAGTAAGGTGAAATCTTCTGAACAGGGGCACAGACAGCAAAACAAATGTTACAGGGGTGTTAACCCTTCCCTATGCTATCCAAAAAGCTTAGAAATAGATTTTTTGGCTGGAGCTACATGTAAAAAATGTATCTCTTCCAACTTACAAACAGATTCAACTTAAGAACAAACCTCCAGTCCCTATCTTGTTTGTAACCTGGGGACTGTACTTTTTCTAATATACTTCAGGCAGGCAGGTTATTCTGTTAGCTGCAGTGTATTAAAAAAAATAAATAATAATATATATATATATATATATATATATATATATATATATATATATATATATATATATATATATATATATATATATATATCAGGGGCGGATCCAGAGCCTAGTCTCGGGAGGGGCACTGCCAGAAATATACATTTTTTTTGCGGACAATTTATCGGGGAAATGGCTGTAGTTGGTGTTTTAATCATCCCAGCACCATGGTTGTTATGGTGTCAGGATGATTGAAGTGCATTATTTCTATTATTACATTGTAATATAAAATGAAATCATTCAACTCACCATAATGCAGAATCAGTGGGAACCCCAAGTGTGTCACCTGCCACCGTCGCCTGCCACATTTTGTGGATTGTCACTTGCCTGCCACCAGATGCAGATTGACACCTGCCACATGTTGCGGATTGTCACTTGCTACATCAGCTGCCACTAGATGCGGATTTTACTTGCCACACCTTGTGGATTGTGACTTGCCACGTCACCTGCCACTGGATGCAGATTGTCACTTGCCACGTCATATGCCACACGTTGCGGATTGTCACTTGCCACGTCATATGCCACACATTGTGGATTGTCACTTGCCACATCATCTGCCACTAGATGCGGATTGTCACTTGCCACGTCATCTGCCACTAGATGTGGATTGTCACTTGCCACGTCATCTGCCACTACATGCGGATTGTCACTTGCCACGTCATCTGCCACTAGATGCGGATTGTCACTTGCCACACCTTGTGGATTGTGACTTGCCACGTCACCTGCCACTGGATGCAGATTGTCACTTGCCACATCATATGCCACACATTGCAGATTGTCACTTGCCACGTCAATTGCCACTAGATGCTGATTGTCACTTGCCACGTCATATGCTACACATTGCAGATTGTCACTTGCCATGCCATATGCCACACATTGCGGATTGTCACTTGCCACGTCATATGCCACACATTGCGGATTGTTACTTGCCATGTCATCTGCCACTAGATGCGGATTGTCACTTGCCACGTCATCTGCCACTAGATGCGGATTGTCACTTGCCACGTCATCTGCCACTAGATGCGGATTGTCACTTGCCACGTCATATGCCACACGTTGCGGATTGTCACTTGCCACGTCATATGCCACACATTGTGGATTGTCACTTGCCACATCATCTGCCACTAGATGCGGATTGTCACTTGCCACGTCATCTGCCACTAGATGTGGATTGTCACTTGCCACGTCATCTGCCACTACATGCGGATTGTCACTTGCCATGTCATCTGCCACTAGATGCGGATTGTCACTTGCCACACCTTGTGGATTGTGACTTGCCACGTCACCTGCCACTGGATGCAGATTGTCACTTGCCACATCATATGCCACACATTGCAGATTGTCACTTGCCACGTCAATTGCCACTAGATGCTGATTGTCACTTGCCACGTCATATGCTACACATTGCAGATTGTCACTTGCCATGCCATATGCCACACATTGCGGATTGTCACTTGCCACGTCATATGCCACACATTGCGGATTGTTACTTGCCATGTCATCTGCCACTAGATGCGGATTGTCACTTGCCACGTCATCTGCCACTAGATGCGGATTGTCACTTGCCACGTCATCTGCCACTAGATGCGGATTGTCACTTGCCACCAGATGTGGATTGTCACGTGCCAGGTAAGGTGGTGTTTTGCTTGTTTCTTGTTTCCTTGTCCCAGAGACAGGCAACAGAGAGATAATGTAATCTCCCTGCTGCCCACGCTACCTGCACAGTGAGGGCGGAAGTTAATGCAGAGATGTGGGGGCGGTGAGAGATGATGTCATCTCTCTGCTCCCCTGCCCGTCGGCTCGCTGATTGGCCAGCCACCCCCACACACACACCTAGCCTGCTCAGCCTCAGTCTCACCCGCCCATCCACACACGGAGCCGCCCGGCCAATCCGCTCTCTCTCCCACCTGCCTGCCCTCACACGGAGCTGCCCGACACTCCCGCAGAGCCGCCCGCTCTCTTATCCGCCCATGGTGGAGCCACCCGCTCTCGCTCTTGGAGCCGCCTGCGGAGCTCACCTGCCCAGCCAGGCTGCAACAGATTTCTCGGGGGTGGCAATTGCCCCGTTGCCCCCCCCGGACCGGCCCATGATATATATATATATATATATATATATAAATATATATATATATATATAAAAATATATATAAGACAGTCTTGTATATATATATATATATATATATATATATATATATATATATATATATATATCCACTGCATCCAGTTTAGCTATATCTGACTGTAGGCCATTCCTGGTGTAATATACTTCAGGTGGTGTACACAGTACCGTGCACCCA
This sequence comes from Aquarana catesbeiana, assembly GCF_042186555.1. Classification (NCBI taxonomy): domain Eukaryota; kingdom Metazoa; phylum Chordata; class Amphibia; order Anura; family Ranidae; genus Aquarana; species Aquarana catesbeiana. Next base: position 125,666,953 of record NC_133334.1, on the reverse strand, counting down.
TAGTACAGTTACTACTACTTTTCTGGTGGTGTACACCCATAGTTGTTATTACACTTCTGTTGGTGTACACAGTACACCATCCTTTTTTTCTGCTGTCCTTTTTTTCTGCTGCTGGGTCAGGGGCAGAAAAATTGGGCCTTTGGTGGTGGTGGTGCCACAACACTGTAACCCCTCACAGATGCTCTTGTTGGGCGCAGGAACGGGCCCTGCTTTGAAATATTAGAAGAAAAATTGTAATTACATGCCCCTGTTAAACAGGGACAGAAAAAATGGGCTTAGGCAGTGGTGGTGGTGCCCTAAACCAAAAATATTGTTGGAAGCTAGCTTCATCAAGATTAAGGAGGAATAGGATAGTCACTCAGCATAGGCAGTCTTCAAGGGATCCCACAGCCACAGAAAAATCAATCAGTTACATTAGCATCAGGTGCTTGATAGCTGCTGCTGATCCAAGACTGATTCATTTTTATGAATGTGAGCCTATCAATGGAGTTTGTGGACAGGCGCACTCTATGATCCGTTACAAACCCTCCAGCAGCACTGAATGTGTGTTCAGAAAGAATTCTGGATGCAGGACAGGCCAGTAGCTCAACTGCATATTGAGCTAGTTCTGGCCAGTGGTCCATCCTCAAGATCCAGTAACCCGGTGGATGCTCTGTTGGAAAGGTCTCCAAGTCTGCTCTTGCCCATAGATATTCCTGCACAATTTAATGCAGATGGTTGCTTGAACCGATCAGACTTTGAGGACTGAAAAATTGTCTAAAGGCATCGGTCAACCAGCCACCTTCTCCACTGCTCTTCCTCTGACCGAACGTAGCCTCAGCAACACGTTGTCCAGCACCAGGACATTGTAACATCACAGGGTCTGGAAATGCATTGCACAAAACTTTCTTCAAGGCTTCCTGAAGATGTTTCATCCTGTGCTCCCTCTGTGAAGGCAGGATAAGTTCTGCAACCTTACCCTTTTAACGTGGATGAAGAAGGGTTTCCAGTAATGATCCCTCTCTTTGATACCACGAATCCTAGGGTCCTTACGCTGCATGGCCTCCCTGATTCTGCAAAGCCTGCGAAAGTTTGCAGAGACATTTGATTCTGAGTCCTCTGGGTCACTAAGGATCACATGATCCGTAACAACCTCCTCCCAGCCATGTACAACTCCTTGGGTTTCTGGGGACTGAAAACCATCCCTTGAAGACTCCTGCTGAGTGTTATCCTCCACTTCCGTGCTGACACAATCCTCCTCCTCCTCCTCTTCTTCCTGTATGTTTGGCGGGCCTGCAGAAATAATATCTGGATAAAGGGGGCCTTGAGAGGTAAGGAAGTCCTACTCTTCCTCCCGCTGTTCTGCCTCAAGTGCCCTGTCCATTATTCCATGAAGCGTGTGCTCCAGCAGGAAAACAAGAGGGACAGTATCACTGATGCATGCATTGTCGCTGCTCACTCTCCTCGTGGCCTCCTCAAATGGTGACAGGACAGTGCATACATCTTTGATCAGTAGCCACTGGCGTTGCGAAAATAAGCCAAGCTCCCCTGACCCTGTCCTGGTTCCATACTCACACAGATATTCATTGATGCCCCTTTGCTGGGTGTGCAGCCGCTGCAGCATTGCTAACATTGAGTTCCACCTGGTGGACATGTCACAAATGAAGCGGTTGGTGGGCAGGTTATATTCCCTTTGAATGTCAGCCAGCCGAGCACTGGCATTGTATGACCGGTGGAAATGACCACAGACTTTTCTGGCCTGCCTCAGGAGATCTTGTAAGCCTGGGTACCTGCTCAAGAACCGCTGCACCACCAAATTCAGGATGTTTGCCAAACATGGAACATGGGTCAAGTGTCCCTGTCGGAGGGCCAAAAGAAGGTTGGTGCCATTGTCGCATACAACCATTCCTGGCTGAAGCTGGCATGGCGTCAACCACCTCTGAGCCTGCCCCTGCAGAGCTGACAGAATCTCTGCTCCAGTGTGGCTCCTGTCCCCTAAGCAGACCAACCCATGCACTGCATGGCATCTTTTTGCCTGAGTGCTTGTGTAGCCCCTTGAACTCTTACAGAGCACCGCTGGTTCAGAGAACCAATCTGCCAAAGAGGCCATAGAGGAAGAAAAAGATGAGGGGGTGGAGGAAAAAGCTGTGGCAGAATCACCGCTAGCATTTTGGAGGCATGGTGGCGGAACAAGCTCCAATAATACTGAACCCTGTCCTGCATCCTTCCCAGCTGCCAGCAGAGTTACCCAGTGCACCGTGAAGGAAAGGTAACATCCCTGCCCATGCCTGCTAGACCATGAGTCAGCGGTAATATACACCTTACTGCTGACCGCCCTGTCCAACAAGGCAAAAACATTTCCTTCCACATGCCGGTAGAGAGCTGGAATGGCCTTTCATGAAAAGAAATGGCGTTTTGCAACCAGCACATTCCACAAATTCACAAAAGGGGGCAGAGTCTACCAGCTGAAAAGGCAGTAGTTACAGTGCTAGCAATTTGGCCAAGCTAGCATTCAGATGCTGAGCATGTGGATGGCTTGGTCTGAATTTCTTTTTATGGTTTAGCAACGGGGGTAGGGAAATTTGCCTGCTAAAATCAGATGGTTGTGTACTGCTAGCAGATTGGCTGCAAGTACTTGGGACACCTATTGCTATACCTTAATTCCTCTCAGTGCAGGTTTTCGAGAGGACTGGAGGTATAGTAGTGTTGGAGATCCCAGATGTGGAGCAAGGAGAAGTCCGCCTTTTTCTTTGATGTGGGTCTTTCAAGTGCTGTTGCCAATGTAAACAGTGGTAACACTGCGCTAACCAAATGTGAAAAAATAACATAAAGCAGCTACACACGAATGTGACAAATATTCAAATAGACTGGTGTGAAAATGTACCGCTGAAAACTAAGAAAAAACAAAAAATGTGTGTAGGAATAAGATTCGGTGATCAGTGGATGTTATCCACTGTAACAAGGAAAAAGGTCAAATGTACACAAAATAAAGTTCAATAACTCGTGATTATTATCCACTGTGATATAAGTGAGCAACGTAAGTGATGAAGTCCCACAATACAATAGGTAGACAATCCAGTGTGAGTGGAGAATCTTCTAGTGTGTGGTTCATCAGCATGGAAATCTTGAGGTGGAAATAGATGGAATACTCTTTCCAGAACAGGTGGATTTCAATGTCAGCGACATCGAATCAAACAGGCTTAGAGATCCAGGTAGATGGTTGTCATGGAGGGAGATGGAAGTCCCGGATCTCAAAGGACCTCTCCTTTTAACTGGACCAGCTTCAATGATCTTCTTCCACCAAAAGGAACTATGTAGAAAGGGAGAAATATCCAGATCTCGTATCCAATCCCAAGAATATAGGGAGAAAAAAAATTGGAGTACTCCAATAGTGCGGATCAAAAAGGTAAATTTATTGGGTCAAACCAATATACAAATGTTAAAAGCGTTATCACGTATAGTAAAATCGAGTGTGGGAAATAGCGTGCCTTGTCCTATTGGACGAAACGCGTCGGTCAAGGCATTCAAATCCACCTGTTCTGGTAAGAGTATTCCATCTATTTCCACCTCAAGATTTCCATGCTGATGAACCACACACTAGAAGATTCTCCCTTGGATTGTCTACCTATTGTATTGTGGGACTTCATTACTTACGTTGCCCACTTATATCACAGTGGATAATAATCACAAGTTATTGAACTTTATTTTGTGTACATTTTACCTTTTTCCTTGTTACAGTGGATAACATCCACTGATCAATCCTACACACATTTTTTGTTTTTTCTTAGTTTTTAGCACTACATTTTCACACCATGCTGTTGCCAATGGACTTGTTGCCTTATGAGTTCATGTGAAATCTCCATTAATAGCTGTACAATATTGTAATTATGAATATATTTAATTTAGCTTGCAGAACATATTATCTTCACAGAAATCTCTGGTAGACCAGACAAGACGGTGCCTAGGCTTGTGTATACAAACAATGGGATCCAAACCTCATTGTTTTACACATACTCACTTCAAAGGATCCCATGCTGGGATATGCAATGAAGGGAGGCCAACCTGTAATCAATCCTTAATTCACGGGAAAATTCAAGTTAATCTCCTGCTCAGAATAGTCACAAGGATTTGCATTAAAGGGGGCTGACTTATGCAAAGTATAGGGATTGGAGATGTAGCCAGTCCTTAACCAGGAATAGGGAAGCTCACCAATCAGAGCCACGCTATGCCAATCAATGAGGCATCAGCATGTAACGATATACACAGACTAGATGGGAGGGAAACACACACTTTTATGGGAGAGCAACCATCAGAATGGAACCTTGGTTCAAAGGGTAATTATGGGAAAGGTCTGCATTTTACTTGTAACTAACTTGTAGATTAATGTTTTAAGGAATATACTCTGTATTCCTTCATGTAATTCTTTTATTTTAACCTAATATTTTCTTCCTTGGTGTAGACTATAGATAGATGGTTGTGTATTAGATAGACTTTCAACTGCTCACCAATAAATGTTGTTATTGTGTTAAAGCTTTCACTCATGGTCAAATAACTCTCATTAAACCCAAATCATATATGAGAAATATTAATTCTCAAATATAGTATAGGGGAAACAGACTGCATGGGAGGTCGTCATATGTCTGGTCAAGCATGTGGTGCCCAAGCTGCTGCTGTTCTGGCCATGCTTGATCCACTTCAGACATAGGTTGCAAACAGCAATGGTGCGATCTGCTGCACACATTCCAAAAAGGCCCACAGCAAGGAACTTTTCAAAATCAGCGGGGAGTCAGCAGCGCCCTGCACCTACGGAGCTCTGCAGTGTGATGCAGTAGGGTGGCTGCCCTTAAGCTGCCCCATAGAGGACATCCTGCCTCCTTGGAGTTGTGCCTCCTCCTCCTCCTCTATTCAATCATCCCATCATCCCCTCCCTCCTCATGACTGCAGCAAACTTGGCACTATGCTGCAGCTGGGGGAACATGACTGCCAGTTTCTTGTCCTTCTTGGGCACCCCCACTCTCTAGGCTCAGGTTACTCCCTTCCTCAACCTGAGAACCAACATCGGAGCCTTCAAATCGCTGCGCATCCTCCAGAAGCATGTACCCGACACTGTGGTCGAATAGTTCGGGGGACTCCTCCGTGCATGATGGTGAGGCTACGGAAGGAGTGACTGTGGACAAGGAGTCGGTGGAATAGGCCGCTTTGGCAGCTGCATAGGAAGGAAAACTACTCTGAGCAAGGTGACAGAGGATGAGGAGGATGAGGATGGCTTTGTTATCCACTCCACCAACTCTTCTGCATGTTCTAGCTCAATAACATGGCCAGCAGCAAAAAAAAAGGACAAGTGTGCCCCACGGCCAACTGCAGAGGATGCACCATGTCCACGACCAGCACTGTTAACTGTAGACACAGAGCCTGCTTGCCCTCTTTTAGTGGTCTGTGAGCGTCTGTCTCTCCTTGGTGGCCTTCTGGACATGATGTATATTTTGTTTTGCAACACCGCACTACACTGTATTGTGTACTGTGTACACCACCAGAAGAGTAGTAGCAACTTCACTACGGCTGCACTGTATTGTGTACTGTGTACACCATCAGAAAAGTAGTAGCAACTGCACTACGGCTGCACTGTATTGTGTACTGTGTACACCACCAGAAAAGTAGTAGCAACTGCACGATGGCTGCACTGTATTGTAATTACAATTTTTGGTCTAATATTTCACAGCAGGGCCCATTTCTGCACCCAAAAAAAGTATCTGTGAGGGGTTACAGTGTTGTGGCACCACCACCACCACTGCCTAAGGCCCAATATTTCTGCCCCTGTTTAACAGGGGCATGTAATTACAATTTTTGATCTAATATTTCACAGCAGGGCCTGTTCCTGCACCCACCAAGAGTGACTGTGAGGCTTTACAGTGTTGTGCCACCACCACCACCACAGCCTAAGGACCAATTTTTCTGCCCCTGTTTTACAGGGGCATGTAATTACAATTCTTGATATAATATTTCACAGCAGGCCCCGTTCCAGTGCCCACCGTAACTGTGAGGGCTTAAAATTAGGTGGGGGTTGTTGCTGCGCTGTTCCCAGCAGAATAAAGGAATATGCTGCTACAGGAAGCAGTACAAATGTAAATTGAATAAGAATAAATCAATAATAGTCACAAAAATCAAAGTGCAGAGTGCATGAATACAATGCTAATAGCACCGTGATGAAACTTCTATATATACGGTAAGCAACTCGTGACATACATAATAAAGGGTGGTGGTATCAAAGTGCAAAGTGCATAAATAGATTGCTAATAACACTGAGATATGTCTACTGGGTATATAATATGTGCAAAAAATAAACTGTACAAAACTGCAAAATTGTGCAAAATCAGCAACATAAAACTTCCTGTGCAGAGTGCAAATTGCAATAAAGTGTGCAAAATGAACTCAGATCTAAAATTATGCCGGCTGCTATTAGCTATAGAAAGTTCAATCAAAGTCCAATGTGTGCAAAATGGAATCAAATTCAACAGAATCTAATAAAATCTTTTCTTCTTTGTGCAAATGAGCATTTCAATATGCAAGTAGCAAAATAAGGTGCTGGAGGAATAGATGTCTCCTCTTCGTGCAAAAACACACGCTAGTGAGAAGTGGCCTCTTACCTTGCGGTAATGAGGTAACCCCATATAAATAAACACTTGTAGTGGCTGCTTCTCCCTTGTATTCCTGGACCAGAGTGGGTCTGTACCTGTCTTTGTCCCTCAGTGGATGCAAGGAGGAGTGATAAAGGAAAAGGGGTTCCGGATAGTGTAGTATTTTAAACACTAAATGTTTTTTATTAATGTAACAATCAAGGTACTCACATAACATAAAATATCCTAAAACATATCTCCACGAGCGGCAAGCTCGTTTGCCTACGTCAGCTTTGAGTGCCTATCCCGTCCGACAGGATATTGTCTGACCCGTATTCGGTGCCTGCAGCAGTTCCACCCTCATTCTTTCACACATGGTAGCGCAGGAATAACTATATATCCTAAAACTGTGAGGGCTTACAGTGTTCTGGTACCACCAACACCTAAGGCCCAATTTTCCACAGATTGTATAGGGCAGGCCGTATAGTATATACAGGTGGTCCCCTATTTTCAAACATCCGACTTACAAACGACTTCTACTTACAAACGGAGGGAGACAACAGGAAGTGAGAGGAAATCTACTCCTAGGAAGGGAAATTCTCTTCTGTAAGAGTTAATATGGTAAAAAGGTGTGTCAACTGATGCTTTATCACCAATCCTTGTTCCCCTAATAACCCAAAATTTTTAACATCCAATTATCATTGGGACAGAAAGTGAGGTGAAATCTTCTGAACAGGGACACACACAGCTAAAAAAATGTTACAAGGGTGATTACTCTTCCCTATGTTATCCAAAAAGCTTAAAAATATATTTTTTGGCTGGAGCTACACTTACAAAATGTACCTGTTCCAAATTACAAACAGATTCAACTTAAGAACAAATCTACAGTCACTGTCTTGTTTGTAACCCGGGGACCGCCTGTATACTGCTGTTCAGAGTATATAGGGCCTGAGGGACCCACATCTTTTTTTTTTAATTTAGGTGCGGGGTTCCCCTTAATATCCATACCAGACCCAAAGGGCCTGGTAATGGGCTGGGGGGGGGGTACCAATGCCGTTTTTCTCAATGATTTTCATCTATATTGCCGGGACCCGACATTACACTGCAGCCGCAAGCAGTTTTAAATGACTTTTATTCCTTTAGAAATGTCATTTTGTGCAGGGACTGTTCTAAACACAGGAAAAATGTGCCACTTTACAGGCATACATGGCATGGCTGTCATCCCATAAGGAAGCCTCTTCTAGAGATGTTGCACAAGAAAGCCTGCAAACAGTTTGCTAAAGACAAGCATACTAAGGACATGGATTACTGGAACCATGTCCTGTGGTCTGATGAGACCAAGATAAACTTATTTGGTTCAGATGGTGTCAAGTGGGTGTGGCGGCAACCAGGTGAGGAGTACAAAGACAAGTGTGTCTTGCCTACAGTTAAGCATGGTGGTGGGAGTGTCATATTCTGGGGCTGCATGAGTGCTGCTGGCGCTGGGGAGCTACAGTTCATTGAGGGAACCATGAATGGCAACATGTACTGTGACATACTGAAGCAGAGCATGATCCCCTCCCTTCAAAGACTGGGCCGCAGGGCAAGATTCCAAGATGATAACAATCCCAAACACACCTTCAAGATGACCACTGCTTTGCTAAAGAAGCTAAGGGTAATGGTGATGGACTGGCAAAGCATGTCTCCAGACCTAAACCCTATTGAGCATCTGCTGGACATCCTCAAACAGAAGGTAGAGGAGCACAAGGTCTCTAACATCCACTAGCTCCGTGATGTCATCATGGAGGAGTGGAAGAGGACTCCAGTGGCAATCTGTGAAGCTCTGGTGAACTCTATGCCCAAGAGGGTTAAGGCAGTGTTGGAAAATAATAGTGGCCACACAAAATATTGACACTTTGGGCCCAATTTCGATATTTTCACTTAGGGATGTACTCCCTTTTGTTGCCAGCAGTTTAAACAATAATGGCTGTGTGTTGAGTTATTTTGAGGGGACAGCAAATTTACACCGTTATACAAGCTGTGCACTCACTACTTTACATTGTAGCAAAGTGTAATTTCTTCAGTGTTGTCACATGAAAAGATATAATAAAATATTTACAAAAATGTGAGGGGTATACTCACTTTTGTCAGATACTGTATAACATAAATCCCCCCCATACTGTATACCTGTTCACATTTCACCACATAAAAATTTATATATCTTAACATCACATACATCCATAGTCTTCAAATGTATTTAAATAAGAGAATAAAAAGGTTAGAGCAGTGGTCATCAACCCTGTCCTCAGGACCTACTAACAGGCCAGGTTTTATGTATTACCTTGGGGAGATGCAGACTAGAATACTGCAATCACTGAGCAGCAAATAATATCACCTGCGATGTATTTCAGTTATCTTGCAAACCTGGCCTGTTAGTGGGCCCTGAGGACAGGGTTGATGACCACTGGGTTAGAGTTTCTTTAGCATGTTTCTCAGGAAAAAGTCTGCTGTAGTAAGTGGTGAATAAGAATTACCTTTAATTACTCTAAAAATAGTAAGGTGTCATGTAATTACATTAATTACATAAATTGTATATAATCTCAACTCGTATAATTTAGCTCAATATTCACCAATTGCACACAATTGCAATTGTTGCTTTATGGCACAAGCTCCAAATCTATTCAAGGGATTCATCATACATTGTGTTAGGCATCAGTAGGAAAGGGGGGTAAAAATAAACCAGATCACTAAAAGCATAATGCACCCACAGATTCTAATAGTAAATCAACACATTTATTAAACACCTCCCAAAAGATAAATGTCTTTATACTTTCCATGAAAGTGTATGTAAAAACTGTAACAATGAGCATCTCTTATTTGCTCCCATTTTGTCTGCTCAACATACTATTGAAGGTGTTTTGTTATAATGTTTCACACCTGTTGGTTTCACCAGAAATCTATTGAGCTGATGCTCTCTACCTTTCTGCATAAGGAAAAGTTATGGAGATGAGAAGGAGGGATGTGATGAACGGAGGTCTCTGTTTGTTTTTGTACTGCATCAGAAATGATGCAGGTTAACAACACACACTTAGGAATAGGTAGTAGCATACTATATTTTTGGCACATCAACAAACTATTGTTTTTCTGCAGTTGCACCGTGTTTAAAGTGATAATACTATACATTTTTTTTTTCAATTATTTTGCCATGACATTCTATTTAAGATATCCCTTGAGACCATTATCACTAATGTTTTGTTGTAAGAGGATTTTCGGACAGCACTGCAATCCTGGACTACAAGCGTGAACGCAGAAAGGCACCCATGCTGGGAATGTTGAGTACATGCTTTTTCTATTTTCATTTTGTGAGTGGTCAATTTGCATTTGATTTTAACATTAAATCCTTTAACTCTGCTGCACCTAGTGTACACTCTTCTTGTTTGTTTGTTTGTTTGTTTGTTTGTAGCCCTCCTTGTGGTCGAAGGCTCAGGCCATGATAGCCACTTTCTTTTATATACCAAATGAATAATACAGCATTACTTGTCTAGGCTGTTTTTTGTTGTATAATTTTAATTTGTTTCTTAAACACTAAATATTGAAAAAGGCAAAATCTTGCTATATTTTAGTAAACAATACCACTTAAAGGATTTCAGTGGACAGGACCCCACTTTAACCACCTCCTGTCCAGCCCATGTACAACGTACATAAACAGCCGGACTTGCTATGCCAATATGGGTGGACATACCCATACATCCCCTGCATCAGCAGCTCATGCATGGCTCCCAGTGCACTGGCGCGCCCATTGATCATTGTGACAGGATGAAATTGGTCTTGTACCATATGATTGCTGTGTCCAATCACAGTGAGCACTTATGTACAAATAAAAGTTAAAGAAAGCATTGTTTTTCTCTTCTCCCACAAAGATCATCTGTGAGAGGAGAAAGAGTCATTACAGTGGTCCTGTGAGTGATTTATTTTCTTACACACAGTTTTAAACACACATATGACAGTGCCAGCCAGCTTACAGTGTCCCTGATCATTAGCCCAACAGTGTGTAGTGTGAATAAACTGTACAGCTATCCACCTGTCATTTCTCATACCTGTACCAGTGTCACCAGTGCTGCCAGAAATAGTGTACCTTATCGCTAATAACACCAATCAGTGTCATCAGACCAGTGCCACCACCCCCTGATTATAACAAAATGCAAATGATGTGCTTGTTAAAAAACAATGATTACGTTTTCCTAAGTAAAGCTGCTGTGCACCAAATTGTACCTTATCGCTAGTGACACCAATCAGTATCACCAGACCAGTGCCACCAGCCAGGGCTGGATTAAAAGCATTATGGGCCTGGTGCTGAGGATTTTGGTGGGCCTTAAGGGCTGTGCATCGGTGTGTACCCTGAGGTGAAAGTGAAAGGGTGCAGCAGTACAGGCCCAATGCTATGGAAGTCCCATGCTTCCATTAGGGCCCTGCATCGGCGTGCGTGGCACACCCTAATGTGAGGTTGAAGGGCACAACTGTGCAGACCTAACACAACACTACAGAAGCAGTCCGATCAGGCCAGGGGAGATTTCTCCCTGTCGGCCCATTGCTTTCCATGCATGGCCTGTCCTCTTTAGGCGGCTGGGCCCAGGGCTTTTCTTCTCAGAGAATAGGTGTAGGAACTTGCCCCCTTCCGGCAGGAGAGCACACCACGACATAGGGTGGGTGTGACCAAACTGTACAGTGGGAGGGTTTTAAAGGCACATCGTTCAATAAAACCAGGAATGCATAACACAGGGTTCAGGAGAGTATAATACACAGAGCAATAGGTTCAGGAGAGCGTAATACACAGAGCGTTGGGTTCAGGAGAACGTAATGCACAGAGCGCTGGGTTCAGAAGAGGGTAATGCACAGAGAGCTGGGTTCAAGAGAGCATAATGCACAGAGAGCTGGGTTCAGGAAAGAGTAATGCACAGACTGTGGGTTCAGGAGAGCTTAATGCACAGAGAGCTGGGTTCAGGAAAGCATAATGCACAGAGAGCTGGGTTCAGGAGAGTGTAATGCACAGAGCGTGGGTTCAGGAGAGCATAATGCACAGAGAGCTGGGTTCAGGAGAGAGTAATGCACAGAGTGCTGTGTTCAAGAGAGCGTAATGCACATGTGGCATTGGTGAGGTTGCGTTGATGAGCACTGGTGGGACTGCACTGATGGGCATTGGCAATGCCCATCAATGCAGCCTCACCAGTATCCATCAATACAGCCTCATCAGTGCCCAAAAAAGTGTAGCGCTAAGGATATAATACACCGTGATGATGAGATATATAACTCAACAATTATTGTAAACAAGTGATATAGAAAAAATAAAGACATGAACCAACAATGGTGCATAGTGACTATAACATAATAAAGACCAAACACTGATGACCAACGTCAGACAAAGTGATAAAGTGTCCTTCGCGCTGAATGGATAATAAAGTGTAAAACAATAATATTAAGTATTGAATAATTGCAGCAAAATCTAGACATTGACAACAACACAATGTGATGATAATATAGAAAAAAGTGATTTTGCGCAATATTCTGATGTAAAAAATATAATTAATCCTAATGGTGTGCGTGCAGTGCACTAGGGGTAAAAAATAAATGTCTAAATAACAATCTAGTGAGCTTTGTGATAAGTGAACACTCACTACAGGGACATAATAGTCTCACATAAATAATAAAAGCTAAAAATAGTCACATAATTGAGGTTATAAAAGCTAAAATATGTGCAAAAAAATCACTGATATCATATGTGGTAATGAAACAACTGTGAAAAGAAAAATCAAAAACATTCAAAGTGGATAAAAATACATATATAGTGTGAATGATGGAAAATAATTTAGTCCATAGAACACAATAAATAATGCATAAAAAGTATCTTCTGTGTGTGGCTTAAATAGTTGATGCCGATCAATACCATCAATACCATCAGTCCCATTAATACAGCCTCATTAGTCCCCAGCCATCAGTGCCCATTAATGCAGCCTCGTCATCAGTGACCGGTCACATCCCATCAGCCTTACCTGGCTGTGTCCAGGCATCGAGGAGAGCCGCTGCAGCCCGCAGCCATTTTACACAGAGCGGGCTTGGAGATATCCCAAATACCCAGCGCGTTCAGTGTCACACTAAGTCCCGCTTCCTGGACTGGGTTGGCTCCTATGATGGACGGCTCCAGGGGGCGGGACCTTGTCTGTCACTCTGCAAGTGGGAGATGGAGATCCCAGCTCAGTAAACTGGCGGTGCTCGCCCCCCCTTTCTTGGCTTCTAAGGCAGCCCAGCGGCAGGTGGCCAATAGCCCCCGAGTTCCTAGCCAAAGACTGAGACCCTGGGTTTTTTGGGGGCCCACTCAGGGCAATAGCCCCCCTCCTGATGCCACTGACTGCAGCATGCTGACACTTGTAGCATAAAAGCCGGGCTTCTGTGTTTACAAGTGACAGAAAATAGTGACAGTGAGTCTGGCCAGCCAGGGCCTATTTTATGGTAGGGGCCTGGTGCTGCTACTCCAATAGCCCCTATGTTAATCCGGCCCTGCCACCAGCCCCTGATTATAACAAAATGCAAATGCTGTGCTTGTTAACCACTTGAGCCCTGGAAGATTTTTCCCCCTTCCTGACCAGAGTACTTTTTACAATTTGGCACTGTGTCGATTTAACTGACAATTGCGCGGTTGTGCGACGTTGTACTGATACAAAATTTTTATTATTATTTTTTTTATTAGTAATGGCGGTGATCTGAGATTTTTATCGGGACTGCGACAGATCAGACACTTTTGACACTATTTTGGGACCATTGACATTTATACAGCGATCAGAGCTAAAAATAGCCGCTGATTACTGTATAAATGTCACTGGCAGGGATAGGGTTAAACACTAGGGGGAGATCAATTGTATCATTTTTTTCAGATAGAGCTTTTTTTGGTAGTATTTATTCATCACTGATTTTAAGTTTTTCTTAGTTTCTGTTACAAAATTTTGCAAAAATCAATAATCATAATTAATAAATTTAGGAAAAACATGTATTCTACTACATTTCTTTAGTATAAAATTAACCCAAATCAGTGTATATTATATTTTCTGTGTGAAAAAGTTCTATGAACTATTTTATATATATATATATATATATATATATATATATATATATATATATATATATATATATATATATTATGTTTAATTGGTCCCAATTAGCCATTATCTCTCCCCCGGTGTCATGTGACTTGTTAGTGTTACAAGGTCTCAGGTGTGAATGGGGAGCAGGTGTGTTAAATTTGGTGTTATCGTTCTCCCTCATACTGGTCACTGGAAGTTTAACGTGGCACCTCATGGCAAAGAACTCTCTGAGGATCTGAAAAAAAAAAATTGTTGCTCTACATAAAGATGGCTTAGGCTATAAGAAGATTGCCAAGACCCTGAAACTGAGCTGCAGCACGGTGGCCAAGACCATACAGCGGTTTGGCAGGACAGGTTCCACTCAGAACAGGCTTTGCCATGGTCGACCAAAGAAGTTGAGTGCACATGCTCTGCGTCATATCCAGAGGTTGTCTTTGGGAAATAGATGTATGAGTGCTGCCAGCATTGCTGCAGAGGTTGAAGGGGTGGGGGGTCAGCCTGTCAGTGCTCAGACCATACGCTGCACACTGCATCAAATTGGTCTGCATGGCTGTCATCCCATAAGGAAGCCTTTTCTAAAGATGATGCACAAGAAAGCCTGCAAACAGCTTGCTGAAGACAAGCAGACTAAGGACATGGATTACTGGAACCATGTCCTGTGGTCTGATGAGACCAAGATAAACTTATTTGGTTCAGATGGTGTCAAGTGGGTGTGGCAGCAACCAGGTGAGGAGTACAAAGACAAGTGTGTCTTGCCTACAGTTAAGCATGGTGGTTGGAGTGTCATATTCTGGGGCTGCATGAGTGCTGCTGGCGCTGGGGAGCTACAGTTCATTGAGGGAACCATGAATGGCAACATGTACTGTGACATACTGAAGCAGAGCATGATCCCCTCCCTTCAAAGACTGGGCCGCAGGGCAAGATTCCAAGATGATAACCACCCCAAACACACCTTCAAGATGACCACTGCTTTGCTAAAGAAGCTAAGGGTAATGGTGATGGACTGGCAAAGCATGTCTCCAGACCTAAACCCTATTGAGCATCTGCTGGACATCCTCAAACAGAAGGTAGAGGAGCACAAGGTCTTATTTGGTTCAGATGGTGTCAAGCATGTGTGGCAGCAACCAGGTGAGGAGTACAAGGACAAGTGTGTCTTGCCTACAGTCAAGCATGGTGGTGGGAGTGTTATGGTCTGGGGCTGCATGAGTGATGCCGGCACTGGGGAGCTACAGTTCATTGAGGGAACCATGAATGCCAACATGTACTGTGACATGCTGAAGCAGAGCATGATCCCCTCCCTTCAGAGACTGGGCCGCAGGGCAGTATTCCAACATGATAACCCCAAACACACCTCCAAGACAAACACTGCCTTGCTAAAGAAGCTGAGGGTAAAGGTGATGGACTTGCCAAGCATGTCTCCAGACCTAAACCCTATTGAGCTTTTGTGGGGCATCCTCAAAAGGAAGTTGGAGGAACGCAAAGTCTCTAACATGCACCAGCTCACTTTTGTGAGATACTGTAACTGGATACTAACATTTATAGGTAAAGTTGATCCAGGGAATATCAGATTGCCTCTCGGTGGATAAGGAAATAATTTTTTCCCCTGCTGTAGAGCATTGGATCAAGCTTTGCTGGGTTTTTTTGCCTTCCTCTGGATCAACTGGTGGTATAGGATTGTGTATATGTGATTATAGTCCTCCTGAGTATGGCATTACCACATATGTGAGACTTTTTCACTGTCTGGACTTATTATGTACGAGGACATTGTATCTTGTGTATCACACAAATCAACCAATGAATGTCAAAATCAATGTACTGTAATGGTCACCTCCTTATGATTGGTCAGGGAATATAGTGTAGAGTAATGTTACCTATAGCAGTCCCAGTCCCTCTAAGCCAAGCAAGCTTAGCCTACTGGTGCATGGCTTCCCCCAGGAATGCCATGATCACTGGCCTGGTGTAGTCAGCAGGATGCACAGATGGGTCAGTTCAGGCCACAGGCAGAAACATGGTCAGCAAACAGGTAAAGGATTGGTACAGGCAGCAGGTAGCAACATGATCAATAAACAGACCAGGGTTAGTACAGGCAGCAGGCAGTGGCAACACTGCATTGGTGTGGCAGTGACCAGGGACACTGTGACTGTTGTGGCAGTGATCAGTGACACTGTAACTAAGTGGTGGTAATCAGGGACAATATGACTGGAGTGACAGGGATTAGTGACAATATGACTGGTGTGACGGGGATTAGGGACAATATGACTGGTGTGGCAATTATCATGGACATTGCAACTGGTATGGCGGTGATCAGGGACACTGTAACTGGTGTGTCCGTGATCAGGTACACAGTAACTACTGTGGTGGTGATCATGACACTGTAATAGTGTGGCTATGATTAGGGACAATATAACTTGTGGGGTGGTGATCAGGACACAGTAACTGATGTGGCGATCATCAGGGACAATATGACTTGTGTGGCGGTGATCAGGGACAATATGACAGGTGCTGTGGTGATTACAGACACTGTGAGTGGACTGCAGTGATTAGGGACACTGTGAGTGGGGGGCAGTGATTGGGGAATACTGACTGGCAGCACCAGTCTGGTTACATTGTACTGCTGTGGTGGTGATCAGAGATAATGGCTGGCGGGATAGACATACAGTGATATCAGAGCAGCCAGTCATTGTACATGATCACTGCCACAGCGGTACAATGTCACCATAGTGACACTGCATTTGCTGTGGTGATAGTATGTAAAAAAATGATATTTTGTAACTTTTTGTTTGTAACCAGAGCACTCTAGTGACACTGTACTACTCTGGAGTATTTTTTTACTCTGATTGCTTTTTACAGTGATGATCACACAATAGTAAACAAGAGGTCATCAAAGGTAGCCTTGTTTACTACTGTTATGCTGCGTACACACGGCTGTTCCACTGAAACGGACTTGCCTACAGACGATCACACCTAAGTCTGATCATTTAGAACGCAATGACGTATGACGGGACTAGAAAAAAGGAAGTTCAATAGCCAGTAGCCAGTAGTTGCCCTTGCGTCATTTTTGGTCCGTCAGAATAGCATACAGACGAATAGTTTTCCCGATAGGAATTGATTCTGTTGGGAAGATTTAAAACATGTTCTATTTCTAGGTCCGTCTGAATTTTCGAAAGCAAAAATGTCTGATGAAGCCCACACACGATCTGAATGTCCGATGGAATTATGTTGTTGGGCCTTTTCTGCCGGAAAGTCCGGTCGTGTGTACGCGGCATAACTGTGATCACTGTGATTGATAATAATCACAATAAAGTCCCTATTCATCTAAAATGTTCTCTATTTAGTCTCCTTCTAGGATGTGGTACCCGTATATGTTTACATTTTGGCGCTAGCTCAATACTTTATTCAGCACCTTCTGTTAACCACTTGCCGACTGGGCCCTAGCCGAAAGGAGGCTGCAGCACGGTCGGCTTATTCTGGGAGTGCATCCATGGACGTCCTCCTAGAATCTTGCTCCTGCGCACCCCCTGGGGCGCTCACCTGGGAATATCCGTGACCATCATGGATCACGGTAAATGGCTGCTGACAGCTTATAAACAAACCGGCGTCATGTCCGGTTCCTCTCTCCCCTCTCTGTACAGATCGTACAGATAGGGGATAGATCAGGTGCTGCAGTGCTGTGGGCTGGATGTGTACTGCCCATAGTACTGTTCTGTGCCCATTCCAGCACTCATCCAGCCATCCATCCATCCATGATCAGCCATCCTCAACATTACTCATCCATCCTCAGCATTACTCATCCATCCATCCTCAGCAATACTCATCCATCCATCTATCCTTAGCAATACTCATCCATCCAACCATACTCAGCAATACTCATCCATCCATACATGCACAGCCATACATACTCATCCATGCTCAGCAATACTCATCCAACCAGCCATACTCAGCCATACTCAGCAATACTCATCCATCCATCCATACTCAGCCATCCATACTCATCCATGCTCAGCAATACTCATCCATCCATACTCAGCAATACTCATCCATCAATCCATACTCAGCAATACTCATCCATCCATCCATACTCAGCAATACTCATCCATCCATCCTCAGCCATACTCAGCCATCCCATCCACACTCATCCATACCCACCCAGCCATACTCAGCCATACCCGACCCAGCCATACTCAGCCATATCCACTCATCTATCCCATCCATACTCAGCAATACCCAGCCATCCACATTCATGGCTCAACCATGCTTAGCCATTCCCATCCATGGCTCATCTATGCCACTACAGTGCCTCAAAGTGTAATAGCTAGTCACATTACACTTGACATTTATGCCCCTAGAACGCCTGATGGTGCTCCCTGCATGTTGGGCTTCTGTATGTGGCCAGGCTATGTAAAAGTCTCACACATGTGGTATCACCGTACTCAGGAGGAGTAGCAGACAATGTTTTGGTGTGTTATTTTTTGCCATGTACATGCTATGTGTTATAAATATTGTATAAATGGACAACTTTGTGTAAAAAAAATGCGTTTTCATTTTCTTTCCACATTTTCCAAAAACTTGTAGAAAAAAATGACATGTTCAAAAGACTCGATATGCCTCATAGATTATACATTGGGGTGTTTTCTTTCCATGATGGGGTCATTTTTTTAGGCGTTTTTATTGTCCTTGTGCTCCAGGGCCTTCAAAAGTGCAAGA
The DNA here is from genome assembly GCF_042186555.1 of Aquarana catesbeiana. Classification (NCBI taxonomy): domain Eukaryota; kingdom Metazoa; phylum Chordata; class Amphibia; order Anura; family Ranidae; genus Aquarana; species Aquarana catesbeiana. Next base: position 125,648,544 of record NC_133334.1, on the reverse strand, counting down.
GGTAGTCAAGAAATTATATGTGTAATTTATGCTCCTAGAATGCCTGAAGGTGCTCCTTACATGTTGGGCCTTTGTATGTGGCCACAGTGTGTAAAAGTCTCACACATGTGGTATCACCATACTCCAGAGAAGTAGTAGAATGTGTTTTGGGGTGTAATGTGTGGTATGCATATGCTGTGTGTGAGAAATAACCTGCTAATATAACAATTGTGGTAAAAAATTACAACTTTGTCTACTTTCCAAAAAGGGGTCATTTGGGGGGTATTTGTACTGTCCTGGCTTGTTAGGATCTCAAGATATGAGCTAGGACCTCAGTTCATCAGGTGTGATCAATTTTCAGTGATTGGCACCATAGCTTGTAGACTTTATAATTTTTCACACAGACCAAATAATATACACCGATTTGGATTATTTTTACCAAAGGTATGTAGCAGTATACAATTTGGCCAAAATTTATGAAGAAAAATTACTAATTTGAAAAAATGTAAAACAGTGGAGCAGTGATTTTAATAATGCTTAAAGTGAAACAATGAAAGTGTAATATACCTTTAAATATCGTGCCTGGGGGGTGTCTATAGTATGCCTGTAAAGTGGCACATTTTTCTCGTGTTTGGAACAGTCCCTGCACAAAATGAAATTTCTAAAGGAAAAAAAGTAATTTAAAACTGCTTGCGGCTGTAATGTAATGTTGCCCCCCCCAGCCCATTACCGGGCCCTTTGGGTCTGGTATGGATATTAAGGGGAACCCCACACCCAAATTTAAAAAAAAGGCGTAGGGCCCCCAGGCCCTATATACTCTGAACAGCAGTATACAGGCGGTCCCCGGGTTACAAACAAGATAGGGACTGTAGATTTGTTAAGTTGAATCTGTTTGTAATTTGGAACAGGTACATTTTTTAAATGTAGCTCCAGCCCAAAAATCTATTTTTAAGCTTTTTGGATAATATAGGGCAGGGTTATCACCCCTGTAACATTTTTTTGCTGCCTGTGCCCCTGTTCAGAAGATTTCACCACACTTTCTGTCCCAATGACAATTGGATTTTGAAAATTTTAGGTTATTAGGGAAACAACGATTGGTGATAAAGCATCAGTGGAGACACCTTTTTCCCATATTAACTCTTACAGGAGAGAATTTCCCTTCCTAGGGGTAGATTTCCTCTCACTTCCTGTTGTCTCCCTCCCTTTGTAAGTAGGAGTCGTTTGTAAGTCAGATGTTTGAAAATAGGGGACTGCCTGTATATACTATACGGCCTGCCCTATACACTCTGTGGAAAATTGGGCCTTAGGTGTTGGTGGTACCAGAACACTGTAAGCCCTCACAGTTACTCTTGGTGGGCGCTGGAACTGGCCCTGCTGCGAAATATTATATCAAGAATTGTAATGACATGCCTTGTTAAACAGGGGCAGAAATATTGGGCCTTAGGCGGTGGTGGTGGTGGCACAACACTGTAAAGCCTCACAGATACTCTTGTTGAGTGCAGGAACGGGCCCTGCTGTCAAATATTAGATCAAAAATTGTAATTACAATACAGCGCAGCCGTAGTGCAATTGCTACTACTTTTCTGGTGGTGTACACACTACACAGTACACAATACAGTGTAGTGCGGTGTTGCAAAATAAAATATACATCATGTCCAGAAGGCCACCAAGGAGAGGCAGACGCTCACAGACCACTAAAAGAGGGCAACCAGGCTCTGTGTCTACAGTCAACAGTGCTGGTCATGGACATAGTGCATCCTCTGTCGGTGGCCGTGTGGCACACTTGTCCATTTTTTTTCTGCTGCTGGCCATGTTATTGAGCCAGAACATGCAGAAGAGTTGGTGGAGTGGATAACAAAACCATCCTCATCCTCCTCATCCTCTGTTACCCAGGCTAAAAGTAGTTTTCCTTCCTATGCAGCTGCCAAAGTGATCTTTTCCATCGGCTCCTTGTCCACAGTCACTCCTTTCGTAGCACCACCATCATGCACGGAGGAGTCCCCTGAACTATTCGACCACAGTGTCGGGTTCATGCTGCTGGAAGATGCGCAGCTATTTGAAGGCTCCGATGTTGGTTCCCAGGTTGAGGAAGGGAGTAACGTGAGCCTAGAGAGAGGGGGGTGCCCAAGAAGGACAAGAAACTGACAGTCATGTTCCCCCAGCTGCAGCATAGTGCCAAGTTTGCTCCAGTGACTAGGAGGAAGGGGATGGAGGGAGAAGGGAGGGGATGATGAGGTCACTGACTCTACTTGGGTGCCTGATAGAATAGAGGAGGAGGCACAACTCCAACGAGGCAGGATGTCCTCTAGGGAGCAGCTTAAGGGCAGCCACCCTACTGCATTACACTGCAGAGCTCCGCAGGTGCAGAGCGCTGCTGACTCCCAGCTGATTTTGAAAAGTTCCTTGCTGTGGGCCTTTTTGGACACGTGTTCAGTAGATCGCACCATTGCTGTTTGAAACCTATGTCTGAAGCGGATCAAGTGTGGCCACAACAGCAGCCGCTTGGGCACCACATGCTTGACCAGACATATGACGACCTCCCATGCAGTCTTTTCCCATATACTATATTTACAATTTAATATCTCTCAGATAGGATTTGGGTTAAATGAGAGCTCTTTGACCATGAGTGAAAGCTTTAACACAATAAAAACATTTATTGGTGAGTAGTTGAAAGTCTATCTAATACACAACTATCTATATTATATTATTATTATTATTATTATTATAATACTATCTATAGTCTACACCAATGAAGAAAATATTAGGTTAAAATAAGAGAATTACATGAAGGAATACAGAGTATATTCCTGAAAACATTAATCTGCAAACATATTTAGTTACATAAAGTAAAATGCAGACCTTTCCCATAATTACCCTTTGCACCAAGGTTCCATTCTGGTGGTTGCTCTTCCATAAAAGTGTGTGTTTCCCTCCCATCTAGTCTGTGTATATCATTACATGCTGATGCCTCATTGGTTGGCATAGCGTGGCTCTGATTGGTGAGCTTCCCTATTCCTGGTTAAGGACTGGCTACATCTCCAATCCCTATACTTTGCATAAGTCAGCCCCCTTTAATGCAAATCCTTGTGACTATTCTGAGCAGGAGCTTAACTTGAATTTTCCCGGGAAGTTAAGTTTTGATTACGGGTTGGCCTCCCTTCATTGCATATCCCAGCATGGGATCCTTTGAAGTGAGTAAGTGTAAAACAATGAAGTTTGGATCCCATTGTTTGTATACACAAGCCTAGGCACCGACTTGTCTGGTCTACCAAAGATTTCTGTGAAGATAATATGTTCTGCCCTACATAGATAAAAGCTAAATTTAAATATATTAATTAAATATGAATAAATTAAATATAAATTAAATATAAATTAAATATATTCATAATTACAATATCCGTACCTCAGTTGCAGGTTCCAAAACACCATTTCTTTTCATGGAAGGCCATTCCAGCTCTCTACCGGCATGTGGAAGGCAATGTTTTTGTCTTGTTGGACAGGGCGGGCAGCAGTAAGGTGTATATTACTGCTGATTCATGGTCTAGCAGGCATGGGCAGGAATGTTACCCTTCTTGCACGGCGCACTGGGTAACTCTGCTGGCAGCTTGGAAGGATGCAGTACAGGGTTCAGTATTGTTGGAGCTTGTTCCACCACCATGCCTCCAAAATGCTAGCGATGATTCTGCCACAGCTCTCTCCTCCACCCCCTCCTCTTCTTCTTCCTCTATGGCCTCTTCTACAGATTTGTTCTCTGAACCAGCGGTGCTCTGTAAGCGTTCAGGGGGCTACACAAGCACTCAGGCAAAAAGATGCCATGCGCTGCATGAGTTACATAGTTACATAGTAGGTGAGGTTGAAAAAAGACACATGAAGTCCAACCTATGTGTGTGATTATATGCCGGTATTACATTGTATATATATTGTGGATATTCAGGTGCTTATCTAATAGTTTCTTGAAACTATCGATGCCCCCCTGGTGAGACCACTGCCTATAGAAGGGAATTCCACATCCTTGCCGCTCTTACAGTAAAGAACCCTCTATGTAGTTTAAGGTTAAAGCACTGCTTAGGGGACAGGAGCCACACTGGGGCAGTGTGGCTCCTGTAGAGATTCTGTCAGCTCTGCAGGGACAGGCTCAGAGGTGGTTGACGCCACGCCAGCTATAGCCAGGAATGGTTGTATGCGACAATGGCACCAACCTTCTCTCTGCTCTCCGACAAGAACACTTGACCCATGTTCCATGTTTGGCACACATCCCGAATTTGGTGGTGCAGCGGTTCTTGATCAGGTACCCAGGCTTACAATATCTCCTGAGGCATGCCAGAAAAGTCTGTGGTCATTTCCAACAGTCATACAATGTCAGTGCTCAGCTGGCTGACATTCAAGGGGAATGCAACCTGCCCACCAACCGCCACATTTGTGACATGTCCACCAGGTGGAAGTCAACATTGGCAATGCTGCAGTGGCTGTACACACAGAAGAGGGCCATCAATGAGTACCTGTGTGAGTATGGCACAAGGACAGGGTCAGGGAGCTTGGCTTCTTTTCACCACGCCAGTGGCTACTGATCAAGGCTGCGTGCACTGTCCTATCACCATTTGATGAGGTCACGAGGATAGTGAGCAGCGACAATGCATGAATCAGTGATACTGTCCCTCTTGTCTTCCTGTTGGAGCACATGCTTCATGGAATAATGGACAGGGCACTTGAGGCAGAACAGTGTGAGGAAGAGGAGAACTTCCATACCTCTCAAGGCCCCCTTTAGCCAAATATTATTCCTGCAGGCCCGCTAAACACACAGCAAGAAGAGGAGCAGGAGGAGGAGGATTGTGTCAGCATGGACGTGGAGGAAAACACTCAGCAGCAGTCTTCAAGGGATGGCTTTCAGTCCCCAGAAACTCAAGGAGTTGTACATGGCTGGGAGGAGGTTGTTACGAATCATGTGATCCTTAGTGACCCAGAGGACTCAGAATCGAATGCCTCTGCAAACTTTCGCAGGCTTTGCAGAATCCTGGAGGCCATGCAGCGTAAGGACCCTAGGATTCGTGGTATCAAAGAGAAGGTATCATTACTGGCTGGCAACCCTTCTTGATCCACATTACAAGGATAAGGTTTCAGAACTCATCCTGCCTTCGCAGAGGGAGCAGAGGATGAAACATCTTCAGGAGGCCTTGAAGAAAGGTTTGTGCAATGCATTTTCAGACCCTGTGAGGTTACAATTTCCTGGTGCTAGACAACGTGTTGCTGAGGCTTCTGTCAGGTCACCTGAGGCCAGGTGGTTAAGGAAGGCAGGTCCGCTGGAACACCAACACAGATCCCAAGATTCCCCAGGGCATGGAGTCTAAGAGCCGGCAGGTGTTCACCAGAGCCTCTAGTGGTGAGAATGGACTGGGCTGCAACTGGCTCTAGGACGCGACCCCCAGGGTCTCCCAGCTCACGCCAACAGTAGGCTACAGGAGGACAGAGGATAAACATAGAACACGCCAAAGATCAGGGTCACAAGGAGGCAGGGATAGTCGAGAACAAGCCAAGATCGGTAACTGGAATCAGACGTAGAAGACACAGCAAGATGCACATGGAAGCTAAACACACAAAGGTTGATCAGCAAGGCAGGCTTGCAGTGCACAGGTTAATATAGAGTTCCCTGATAGGGGCTGGGGTGGAGCCATGCTTTGAGGAGAGATTATTTAAGTAGCCAGGTGAGAGTGGCTGGCCTCTAAAGGTGAACACATGGAGGAGAGGTAAGCTGACAGACAAAGATTACTGCATAACTATGATAGCTTCGTTCAGTCAGAGGAAGAGCAGTGGAGAAGGTGACCGATGCCTTTAGACAATTTTTCAGTCCTCAGCGCCAAGGTCTGATCTGTTCAAGCAACCATCGCCAGCATCTGCATTACATGGTGAAGGAATATCAAGGGGCAAGAGCAGACTTGGAGACGTTTCCAACAGAGCATCCACTGGGTTACTGAGTATTGAAGATGGACCACTGGCCAGAACTAGCTCAAAATGCAATTGAGCTACTGGCCTGTCCTGCATCCAGCGCTCTTTCTGAACGTACATTCAGTGCTGCTGGAGGGTTTGTAATGGATCATAGAGTGCGCCTGTCCACAGACTCCCTTGATAGGCTCACATTCATAAAAATTAATCAGTCTTGGATCAGCAGCAGCTATCAACCACCTGATGCTGATGTAACTGATTGATTTTTCTATGGATGTGGGATCCCTTGAAAACTGCCTATGCTGAATAGACATGTGCATTCGTTTTCATCCAAATGCATTTTCATCCAAATTTCGGGTATTTTCGTTATCGTTTTAACAAACAAAAAACGAGTGTGCAAAATCCAAAAACCGAAAGATCTGACATAAACAAATGCTTTATTTTCATTTTCGTTGAGACAACAGTTCGATATAGATAGCAGATTCAACATGACGCTGACAATAGTGATCTGTGTCCATCGAATCTGTGGTCGAATGTGCCTAAACTTAGCTCCATTAATTCAAGATTATTCTACATAGAGAGAAACGATTTGACATAGAGAGAAAAGATTCAACATTATAGAGACAATAGCAAAAAAGGTCGAATGTGCCTAATCTAACTCTATTAGTCCAAGATTATTCGACATAAAGAGAAAAGATTCGACATGAAGATTCGACGAAGCAGTCGCCGCGAACTGACATTTATGGTCAAATGCTCCGCCCATAGGCTATAGAAGAATTCTCAAAGAATGAGAGATAAAAAACTATGTTCAGTATCCCTCCCTCAGCGCACACAGAGAAAATATTGATAAAACAATAGTCATCAGCTGCTATACTAAAATGAGATGCATCAAATATATGTCAAAGAAACATTTCTAAAACATTAGCAGCATTAGTGCAAAAATAGCAAATATTTAAAAATATCAATGAAATTGCTACTTAAACAAAGTATCAAATGGTGATCCACTCAGTGCAAGTCCATTAAGAAAAGGCAGGTGAGTATAAACTAGACGATCGTGGAAGAAAATATTAACAGCGATCCCAAGTCTCCATCATCACACCACTTGTGCCACAGCCCTGTAGGTAATCCACTTACCAGACCCTGCTGGTTAACACGCTTATCAATCAAAGGGATAATCGCTGTTCACTGGACACTTTTCATCTATATTTTGCTCATTGCAAGCAATAGATAAAAAAATTCCACATAGCGTAATCCAGTACAACACTTATTTATTAATTTAAAATTATCTCACAAAAAAACACTCACAATGTTTGCATAATATAAGGGCATGTAACATCAATACTATGTCAGTCGTGCATTCCCCTCTAACCTCTCACCGCTCCTGCGGTGTTCCCGGGAAGGACAGATGAGGATAAGCCGACTCTGTAGATAGCTGCGTAGCTACGCCCTGACGCGGGCGTGTTTCTGTCATCACTTTCGTCAGAGGGCATAGCTACGCAGTGCAGCTCTGAACTATAAATACACACTCTATCAGAGGGTCACTCCTACATGTGCTGCAGACACACTTCACCTGTCAATCTTAATCTGCATTAGACTTAGCAATTGTATATACTCTCTTGCATAATAACATTACAAATGCAAAATAAAATAAACTTTTTTTGCTATACACTGCTTAAACTTATTTTTGTTTATAAAATCAGGAGTATATTAACATATTACACAAGCAAATCAAGTCATCTCAAATGCTCTGCAATTTGAAGAATTCTAATGTTAGTTGACTAGTAATAATAATTAATAAATACATTTATTACTAGTGTCATACAACATTAGAATTCTACTATAGCTTGTAAGTGGAACAATCAACAGGAAATATATGATTGCAGCGTCGTACAGTTTAGCTGCTCCGTCGAATCTTCTTAGAACATTCGACAGACACCATAAGCCTTCAATGACAGATTCGACCTTTAATTATTTCGGATTTTCGGATGAATGCATTTTTTAATTAAACAAAATAAATAAAAACGAATTTCGGGAGTGACTTAATAAATGTATTTTTCAGACGAAAACGAAATTCCGAAACAAAATATTTCAGTGTGCACATGTCTAATGCTGAATGACTATCCTATTCCTCCTCAATGTTGATGATGCTAGCTTCCAACAATATTTTTGGTTTAGGGCACCATCACCACTGCTTAAGGCCCAATTTTTCTGTCCCTGTTTAACAGGGGCATGCAATTACAATTTCTGATCTAATATTTCACAGCAGGGCCCATTCCTGCGCCCAACAAGAGTATCTGTGAGGGGTTACAATGTTGTGGCACCACCACCACCAAAGGCCCAATTTTTCTGCCCCTGTCCCAGCAGCAGAAAAAAAGGACAAGCGTGCCCCATGGCCAACTGCAGAAGATGTACCATGTCCATGACCAGCACTGTGGGCTGTAGACACAGAGCCTGCTTTCCCTCTTTTAGTGGCCTGTGAGCATCTGCCACTCCTTGGTGGCCTTCCGGACATGATGGGGATTTTGTTTTGCAACACCACACTACACTGTATTGTGTACTGTGTACACCACCAGAAAAGTAGTAGCAACTGCACTATGGGTGCAAGCTATTGTGTACACCACCAGAAGTCTAATAGCAACTATGGGTGCACTGTATGTATTGTGTACTGTGTACACCACCAGAAAAGTAGTAGCAACTGCACTAGGGGTGCACGGTATTGTGTACACCACCAGAAGTCTAATAGCAACTATGGGTGCACTGTATGTATTGTGTACACCACCAGAAAAGTAGTAGCAACTGCACTAGGGGTGCACGGTATTGTGTACACCACCAGAAGTCTAATAGCAACTATGGGTGCGCTGTACGTATTGTGTATTGTGTACCGTGCAGTGGATATATATATATATATATATATATATATATATATATATATATATATATATATATATATATATATATATATATATATATATATATATATATATATATATGTGTGTGTGTATATGAGACTATATGTATATACTGTATATGTATTAAATACACTGCAGATAACTGAATCACCTGCCTGCCAGAAGTATATTAGAAAGAGTACACCAGGAACGGCCTGCAGTGAGTTATAGTTAAACCATATGCAGTGGATATATATATAGGGAAAAAAAAGAAAACCTGCGCTACCAAGCGAAAATTAGTGTGACTGCAGCTGCAACAAAAACCACAAATATCAATGAGGTGAAAAATTTAAATAAAAAGAAAAAAAATTGTGCGCTTGAATTAGATACTTAAATCTATATTCCTGTGTGATTGTCATAAATAGATGAATAAATGATAAACACCATCAGAGTTAATTTTAGGTGTAAGTGAATAAAAAGTCGCTATGTGACACAGCAAATAGCGATATATAAATCAAATACTAATTGTCACGGGCATGGCCAGAGCGGAGGCTGTTGGAGAGGACTGTGTGCAAGCCTGTTGCCCACCGATTATGGGCCCTAGCATTTGAGGTGAATGAGAAATCCAGTCTGAACTGTATTAATCGGACTCAGTCATGTATATACTGTATGGGGACTCCTTACTGTATATTTGTGTCCCTGAAGAGGGAGGGGGGATTCCTCCAGCAGCCCCCTGCTGATAAGACTGATTCATTCTGTTGGGACACATCCTGTGAGGAGATGCTGGTGTTATCAACATGTGTTTATGTTAATTGAGAGAGCTGATCACATTAGCCTCCAGCCCTGGCTAATAGACGAATGGTCTAGGCTGAGGAGGGGGGAGATTGTTGTTTGTATTGTTAATTGTATTAATGTGTGAAGCTCGGTGCCCACAAGACTGTCATCTGGTCTGGGTACATTTTGTAGTAAATTAGGTCATGTTAATTAGGTTAGCTTTGAGTCATCCCTGCTGTATAAAGGTCTGTGAGATCTCAAAATAAAGGTAGTTCTGATGTACTCCAAGACTGGTGTTGTCTAGTTCTTGGGGTTCCTATAGCCAGATCCATTGGACTCGTGTTCCAGAACTTAGGAAGCGGTATATGACGGAAGCACTCAAGCGGAGTGTGGGACGTTCCGTGACATTGGTGGCAAGCAGCGGGAAAGCTTCCTGAAGTCTGGGACATCCAAACTTCCATCTGGATCCAAGGTCCAGATAGCAGAAGAGGAGAGGTACAGATACCAGCCGCCATGGATGAGGAATTCAGAAGGAGGTTGCGAGAGATGCAGATACAGCACAGAGGACCAGTATCGGAGCAGGTCCTGCTGGGATGGTGTGATTCTATTCGCTGCAAACTCTGGAAGGAAGCGCTAGCCCGTGAGCAGCGACACCAGGGAAAAGTTCTCCCCTCCATCGAGGAAAGGTACTGGTCGCAGTACGGACTGCGGGTGCGGTTTTTGGGAGAAAAACCACACAAGAAGCAGACAGCTGAATTAAGCAGGCTGGTCTGGGCAGAGATGAAGCTGGATGAGAGCTACAGAGCCCTCCGATGGCATGTATCCCAAGCATGTCCCTGGATAGCGGATGACAGCCCAACGGAAGGCTTAAGCTACGGCGGCTTGGGACTGTTGTTTGTGAAGCTGACAGGGGACCCTAACTTTGGGAGTGATTTGGAGCGGCGGGTGGACGAAATCATGGATTTCAGAGAAGGGCTACTGAACATTTCGGAAGTGCACTGGGCACAGGAAGATTTGGAGTTTCTGGCCGTTCAGGAATGGGAGCTAGAGATCGCCTACAGATGGCTGCTAGACATTGCTCAGTGCCAGGGCTGGGCTCCCTTTGCCTGGGACTATCAGGAAATACCAGCTGACAACCCTGAAATCCTGGCTGAAGAGTCGGCAATGTGGCAGAGCGATAGTGTGCTTTGCCAACCTGCCCCCACAGCTATGGAGGCGGAGGTCTTATGGCGGATGCAGCAAGTGCTGACTGACCTTGATGATCCTGTTTCTGCATGGGATGATCTTGGATGGAGGAATGTGCCTGTCCAGCAGCATGCCAGAGAATCTGCAGTGGAAAATCTGGAGATTGCCATCCCCAAAACTGAAGTGCTGACAACAGGGCAGAGCTCTGCTAACCTCTGCCCAGCACTGATGGCATCTTCTGAGTTCCACGGACAGGAGATGGTGAACCTCTATCCACAGACACCAGTTATAGAGGTAGAGGATTTAATAGACTTTTCTGCTGAGGAAGAACAACCTGATGAGCCTCCAGCAGAAGAGCTGCTATCAGGGCCAAAGTTCACTGTGTTCTGCCCAGCACCAACAGTGGCTTCCGCCTTCCTGAGAGAAGAGGTAGTCAGCCTTTCTCCCACAACAATGACAGGGACATGTGATTTTCTGCCAGCAGCATCTATGGAGTTAAAACAAACTTCTCCAGCTGAAGATCTGGTAACTGAACAGAGGGTCCAAGACCTCTGTCCCACACTTTTACCAATTCCAGAGACTGGGGATTTAATAGACGTTTCTGTAGAGGAGGAACCACCTGGCAAACCCCCAGCAGAAGTGCTAGCAACCGGACAGAGGGTCCAAGACCTCTGCCCCACACCTGCAGCAATTGTGGAGGCCCAAGGTGAGGAGGTTGCAGTCTATCGCGAGCTGCAGATCAGGATCCAAGGAGAGAATGCAGTCATCACCTCACAACTGCAGCTTGATCTGGTGTCGGTTGATGGGGCTTCAGTCCCCACCTGTATACCCCAGGGATGCTGGGCAGTCGGCCCAGATCCCCAACAGCAGGATGGAATGAGCCCAGTCCCCCTGTCTTCTCTCCAGCGGCAGAAAGGATTCCAGGGAGAAGGGCCAGTCCGGGCCTCTCCCCAGCGGCAGATATGTTCTCTGAGAGAGGCAGAGGATGGCTGGGTGAGTAATGCACTGTTTGGGATGATTTGTTTGGGGTACTGTGTGGGTACAGGCAGTAGAGGACTGGAGCTGTGGACTAACTTCGGAGTCAACCCGTCTGGGGTCTCCTCCTGTGTTAGTCTCCTGCCGAAAGGGGAGAAATGTCACGGGCATGGCCAGAGCGGAGGCTGTTGGAGAGGACTGTGTGCAAGCCTGTTGCCCACCGATTATGGGCCCTAGCATTTGAGGTGAATGAGAAATCCAGTCTGAACTGTATTAATCGGACTCAGTCATGTATATACTGTATGGGGACTCCTTACTGTATATTTGTGTCCCTGAAGAGGGAGGGGGGATTCCTCCAGCAGCCCCCTGCTGATAAGACTGATTCATTCTGTTGGGACACATCCTGTGAGGAGATGCTGGTGTTATCAACATGTGTTTATGTTAATTGAGAGAGCTGATCACATTAGCCACCAGCCCTGGCTAATAGACGAATGGTCTAGGCTGAGGAGGGGGGAGATTGTTGTTTGTATTGTTAATTGTATTAATGTGTGAAGCTCGGTGCCCACAAGACTGTCATCTGGTCTGGGTACATTTTGTAGTAAATTAGGTCATGTTAATTAGGTTAGCTTTGAGTCATCCCTGCTGTATAAAGGTCTGTGAGATCTCAAAATAAAGGTAGTTCTGATGTACTCCAAGACTGGTGTTGTCTAGTTCTTGGGATTCCTATAGCCAGATCCATTGGACTCGTGTTCCAGAACTTAGGAAGCGGTATATGACGGAAGCACTCAAGCGGAGTGTGGGACGTTCCGTGACACTAATATTAACCATTCCATACAGATAAATATAGAAAACTTGTGTGCAAAAAACAAGGTTATTCCCCCCAAGTGCAAAGTCATAAGTGAAAGAGTTCAAAATTGCGTCATGAGTCGCAAAAAAAAAAACACATATCCAAAGTTCATAAGTTGCATTCCTTAGTGTGTATAAAGGAATAAGGGGACATGAAGGGACCTCCAACCACCAGTGGATCCAAAGGTTGATAACAGATGTATCCTTACCAGACGCGTTGGACCTCCTTTATAGCAAGGTCTTAGAAGCATACAGATTTAGCCCTCTGCAGGGACAGGAGATGACAGCTCACCACACGACCGGAGATGATTCCGACACTTCCACGTTGATGTAAATACTCCCTCGTTTTAAACTCGTGAATAAAGAAGGGGAGAAAAAGAAACTCCAATAGTGTGGTAGATAAAAAAGGGGAATTTTATTGTCTCAGACAACTAGGCATCATACAAAAACATCCAAAATATAAAAGCCGGCAAAATATAAAAACAGCAGAGACGCCCGTGCTAAATTACATGGGGCTCTATGGCGATCTGGCATACACTGCGTAGCCAGGCACTACATGTTTCGTGATAGGTCATGTCTTCAAAGGGCGTGGCTATCGTGACCTATCACGAAACATGTAGGGCGTGGCTACGCAGTGTATGCCAGATCACCATAGAGCCCCATGAAATTTAGCACGGGCGTCTCTGCTGTTTTTATATTTTGCCGGCTTTTATATTTTGGATGTTTTTGTATGATGCCTAGTTGTCTGAGGCAATAAAATTCCCCTTTTTTTATCTACTACACTATTGGGGTTTCTTTTTCTCCCCTTCTTTATTCACGAGTTTAAAACGAGGGAGTATTTACATCAACGCGGAAGTGTCGGAATCATCTCCGGTCGTGTGGTGAGCTGTCATCTCCTGTCCCTGCAGAGGGCTAAATCTGTATGCTTCTAAGACCTTGCTATAAAGGAGGTCCAACATGTCTGGTAAGGATACATCTGTTATCAACCTTTGGATCCACTGGTGGTTGGAGGTCCCTTCACGTCCCCTTATTCCTTTATACACACTAAGGAATGCAACTTATGAACTTTGGATATGCGTTTTTTTTGCGACTCATGACGCTTATGACTTTGCACTTGGGTGGAATAACCTTGTTTTTTGCACACAAGTTTTCTATATTTATCTGTATGGAATGGCTAATATTAGTATTTGATTTATATATCGCTATTTGCTGTGTCGCATAGCGACTTTTTATTCACTTACACTTAAAATTAACTCTGATGGTGTTTATTCATTTATTCATCTATTTATGACAATCACACAGGAATATAGATTTAAGTATCTAATGCAAGCGCCCACATTTTTTTCTATATCTATCTATCTATTAAATACACTGCAGCTAACTGAATCACCTGCCTGCCAGAAGTTTATTAGAAACAGTGCACCAGGAATGGCCTGAAGTGAGATATAGCTAAACTGTATGCAGTGGATATATATATATATATATATATATATATATATATATATATACGAGACTACCTGTATATATATATTAAATACACTGCAACTAACTGAATCACCTGCCTGCCTGAAGTATATTAGAAACAGTACACCAGGAACGGACTGCAGACAGATCTAGCTAAACTGGATACAGTGGATTTATATATATATGAGACTCTCTGTATATATATATATATATATATATATATATATATATATATATATTACACTGCAGCTAACTGAGTAATCTGCCTGCCTGCTCAATCTAAATGACACTCTCTCTCCATCCATGCCAACAATACACCACACCAGGCCGACGTGCAGGCAGCCTTATATAGTGTGGGGCGTGGACTCAGTCACCCTGAGCCATGATTGGCAAAAGGCACCCTGCCTTTGGCCAATTATGGCTCTCTTAGCTGAGGGAGCTGTAATTGGCCAAAGCATGCAGGTCATGGTGCATGCTCTGGCCAATCATCATACAGCAATGCACTGCACTTCCTCAGTGCATTATGGGCCATTACGCGCCGCTCGAATTCGGCTCGAATGGCCCATAATGCTCAGTTTGCGATGAACGGGCGGACAGCCAATGTTCGAGTCGAACTCATGTTCGACCCGAACAGAAAGCTTATACCTATTAGAACACCGAAAGCTGAAAATTGGTCTGGTTAGGAAGGGGGTTTAAGTGCCCAGTGGTCAAGTGGTTTAACAACTAAGTTGCCTTTCAACTATGAGCAATCCAGAAGCCACAACACCTGTTTGAAAAAAAAATGTGTAACATTCAAAATAATTATATAAAATTTTTTTGCAAATAGAGAGAAGCCATTATAACATTCAGTGCTATATAGAATCTCATGACTGGTCCAGTATAGTGTTCTTCCAGAAGTGTCCACATAAGATAAAATGTCTCCTAGATTCCAGTGCTCATAAAGTACTTGCTTCACCAAAAAAAAACAAGATCTGCCATGGAACTACAAAACACCTCCTCCACTTCCACTTGTGCTCCTGAGTGCCCCCACTAAGTGATGCACTCACCAGATCTCTGTGACTCCTTAGGGCCCCATTCACACCTGAGTGTAGCGTTTTTGAGCATTTTTCAGGCGTTTTTGTCGCATGTATTTGCACATATTTGCAGCGTTTTCCGGCATTTTTGAGCTTCAGTGTTTTTTTTTATTAGCCAATAGGAAAAATGATCACCTGTCTCATCATTTGTTGCTATGTTTTTAGATTTTTTTTCATCTGCTTCCTGGGTGAATATTCTTCTTCCGGGTTAATCATTGTTCTTTCTTTTCCTGGCTGTGTTGTGTGTTGTATCTTGTTATACAAAAATGAGTGACGATGAGATGGTGTGTTTTGTGGAAGCAGCCGCTGTTACATCATATTTTCTGCATGAAAGAGAGAGGAGGAAGAAGAGGACATGCAGATACTGTAATTGCTGATCGAGAAGAGAGATGCCAATTTTGGGTAATGTACAGAGACCTACGTGTTCATGCGGAAACATTTTTGGACTACACTAGGATGTCCATAAAAAGGTTAGTCAAACTTCTTTGAATTCATGATGTTTGACATTGTTCCTTTCTTATCATGTCCACTAAACCCCACATTTGTTATTTTTGCTCACAGCTTTGATGAGTTACTGGGTTTACTCAGTAGTCGGTTGCAATGAATGGACATATATTTCCATAACAGTATACTCCCTATGGAATGACTAATCATCACACTGAGGTAATTTTTTCTTATTTTTGTAATTTTTTGAAGACTGATACATGAAGAACCCAATATTCAAATATTTTTATATGCATAAAATAAACATCATTGCAGCGTGATCTGTGCCCACCATTGCAGCGTGACCTGTTTCCACCATTGCAGCCTCACCTGTGCTCATCATTGCAGCGTGACCTGTGCCCACCATTGCAGTGTGACCTGTGCTCTTTATTGCAGCGTGAACTGTGCCCACTATTGCGGCCTCACATATTTCCATAACAGTATACCCCCTGTGGATCGACTAATCATCACACTGAGTTAATTTGTTATTTTTTGTAAATTTTTGAAGACTGATACATGAAGAACCCAATATTCAAATATTTGTATATGCATAAAATAAACACCAAACACACGTTTTTAAAGAAATACAAAATGTTACTTTTTTACAAATATAAAATATTCTTGAAATATAACTTTTTTCCTTCACATATACATATAGATAAAATAACATATAGATAACAAATATGACAAAAAACAAGCTCCAACAAGATTAACAATATAAAAGAAGAAATAGAGCTTACATAGCTCCTAAAAAAAAAAAAAATTAGAGGTGATGGAAGGTTTGGGAGGAGTTGACTGCCTTATTAGGTGAGATCACCACATTCATGGCATGGCCATAATGTGACCAGGTGGAGGTAGAGGGATTCTGATTAGCATTCTGCCAATTAGAAGGTGGTGGTGTTGGCAGAGGAATTTGGGTGGCAGAATGTGGTGATGACAACTGAGGAAGAGGTAAAGAATGTGGTGCTGACAGAAGGGGCGGGGGGAGACTTGCATAAGGTGGTGGAGGTTCTGAAGACCTATATGTGGTGGTTGGCAGAATAAATGTGGCTATTAATCGGATGGTACCTGACAACATGTCTGCTTGGAGTTCTGATGGTACCTTCACCATTAGACCTTCCAGACACCTTTCAGAAACCGGCACATGAGTCCTGTTGTTCATCCTTTCTGACATACTGGCCATAATGTCCAACATGCGGTTAAAATCCAGTTCAGGGGCCCTCCTTCTTGTTACATGCATGTTAGCTCTTGCAGGTACACGAGGACAAATGTGTGGTGTGGACTCTTCATCTCCCACAGGTGTCGCAGAGGTAGAATGTGCTGGAGTCGACATTTGGCTCTCTGTAAACTCTTGGCCTGCTTGCTCACTGACTGAGGCTTGGCCTGCTTGCTCGCTGACTGATGCTTGGCCTGCTTGCTTTGTCCAAAACGTTATTTGGAGTACTATCTTCCCAGCAGCTTTCTGTACTGAAAATAGAAATGAATTATTATAACTTTCTCTTTACATTTTGTTTAATGAAATACGTACAGATGATAGCTTTCCACCCCAAAGCCAGCAATGATCGAAGGAACTACAATTCTTTGGCATGCACATAATCTCCAGGAGCACACGCTGCAGCTCCACTCCTATATTCTCTTATCAGTCGTAGATGTCGAGTGTAGGTGTCCCATATACTCTTCTGCTTGCCTTTGAGAAGTTTATCTGTTAAAAATCAAATTAAGATATATATATATATATATATATATATATATATATATATATATATACACTATTTCTTTGTAGGTACCTACCAACCGGACAGTCATTAGCAAGTCTACACTATGCCTTTTGGGTTGGAAAATTGACAGCAAGTTACATAGTCCACGACCCCTGCTCTGCTATTTGGGATGTGTTGAAGGAAATTGCGTTTAAAAAACCTACAACAGAAGAATGGTCACAGATCTCTTAAGTTTTCTGGAAACGCTGCAACTTCCCCAATTGCATTGGAGCGATTGATGGAAAACATATTCTGATCATAAAGCCAATGGGTAGCGGAAGCCAGTATGTTAACTACAAGAAAAATTTGCGTTTGTTTTAATGGCAGTGGCTGATGGTAATTATTGCTTCCGTTAAATAGATATTGGGTCGTATGGCAGTAGCGCTGACTCTAGTATTTTTGGGAATTCTTCTTTTGGACACATGCTGCGTACCAATAGTCTGGACCTTCCGGAAAACAGTCCACTCCCTGGCACAAATGGCCCTCCCCTACCCAGTGTTTTTGTGGGGGATGAGGCCTTTGCTCTGAGTGAGCATCTTCTACGGCCTTATTCGGGGCACAATCTGATGCCGCGTACACACGGTCGGACTTTCCGGCATACTTGGTCCGGCGGACCAGAGTGTGCCGGACAATCCGCCCGTGTGTAGGCACCGGCGGACTTTTCCGGCGGACTTTTTCCCAAAAGCCCGCCGGACCTAGATTTGAAGAAAGTTCTAAATCTTTCCGCCGGACTCAGTTTCGGGCGGAAAGTCCGCTCGTGTGTGTGCTGGTCCGACGGAAAGCCCGCTCGTGTGTAGGCTGGTCCGACGGACCAGATACAACACGAGGGCAGGGTATTGCATCTCACGCTCGCTGCAATAGGAAAAACACATTTTCCTATTGCGGCGAGCGCGGGGCATACCAGGCCCTTAGGTCTGGTATGGATTATAAAGGGGAACCCCGCTACGCCGAAAAAACGGCGTGGGGTCCCCCTAAAATCCATACCAGACCCCGATCCGAGCACGCAGCCTGGCCGGTCAGGAAAGGGGGTGGGGACGAGCGAGCGCCCCCCCCCCCCTCCTGAACCGTACCAGGCCGCATGCCCTCAACATGGGGGTGGGTGCTTTGGGGGAGGGGGGCGCCCTGCGCGCCCCCCCCCCAAAGCACCTTGTCCCCATGTTGATGAGGACAAGGGCCTCTTCCCGACAACCCTGGCCGTTGGTTGTCGGGGTCTGCGGGCGGGGGGCTTATCGGAATCTGGGAGCCCCCTTTAATAAGGGGGCCCCCAGATCCCGGCCCCCCACCCTATGTAAATGAGTATGGGGTACATGGTACCCCTACCCATTTACCTAGGAAAAAAGTGTAAGTAATAAAACACACTACACAGGTTTTTAAAATATTTTATTAAACAGCTCCAGGGGGGGATCTTCCTCCGGCTTCGGGGGTCTTCTTCCGGCTTCGGGGGTCCCTCCGGTTCATCTTCTCCCGGCGTCCGGT
Organism: Aquarana catesbeiana; assembly: GCF_042186555.1. NCBI lineage: Eukaryota > Metazoa > Chordata > Amphibia > Anura > Ranidae > Aquarana > Aquarana catesbeiana. Next base: position 125,629,707 of record NC_133334.1, on the reverse strand, counting down.
TGGTTCTTCTCCGCTCTCTTCTCCCGGTGTTCCTGTTCTTCGGCCGGCTCCTCTGCTGTCTTCAAGTAGCTCTCTTGCCAGCAGAGGTCCGGACTTCTGGGCTTCTGGGCTTCTGGGCTTCTCTTCCCCAGATGTTGACACGACGCTCTCTCCGGCTGGACTGGTCTCTGAGGGCTGCGTTGTGACTTATATAGGCGGAGACCCCGCCCCCTTTTGATGTCACAGTCCCTGGGCATGCTGGGACTGTGACGTTTTAGGGGGCGTGGTCGACCACGCCCCCTAAAACGTCACAGTCCCAGCATGCCCAAGGACTGTGACATCATATGGGGGCGGGGTCTCCGCCTATATAAGTCACAACGCAGCCCTCAGAGACCAGTCCAGCCGGAGAGAGCGTCGTGTCAACATCTGGGGGAAGAGAAGAGAAGAGAAGCCAAGAAGCCAAGAAGCCCAGAAGTCCGGACCTCCGCTCGCAATAGAGCTACATGAAGAGAGCGGAGGGGCCGGCCGAAGACCTGCGACACCGGGAGAAGAGGCCGGAGAGCGGAGAAGAACCAACCGGACGCCGGGAGAAGATGAAGCGGAGGGACCCCCGAAGCCGGAAGAAGACCCCCGAAGCCGGAGGAAGATCCCCCCCCCGGAGCTGTTTAATAAAATATTTTAAAAACCTGTGTAGTGTGTTTTATTACTTACACTTTTTTCCTAGGTAAATGGGTAGGGGTACCATGTACCCCATACTCATTTACATAGGGTGGGGGGCCGGGATCTGGGGGCCCCCTTATTAAAGGGGGCTCCCAGATTCCGATAAGCCCCCGCCCGCAGACCCCGACAACCAACGGCCAGGGTTGTCGGGAAGAGGCCCTTGTCCTCATCAACATGGGGACAAGGTGCTTTGGGGGGGGGGCGCAGGGCGCCCCCCTCCCCCAAAGCACCCACCCCCCATGTTGAGGGCATGCGGCCTGGTACGGTTCAGGAGGGGGGGGCGCTCGCTCGTCCCCACCCCCTTTCCTGACCGGCCAGGCTGCGTGCTCGGATCGGGGTCTGGTATGGATTTTAGGGGGACCCCACGCCGTTTTTTCGGCGTAGCGGGGTTCCCCTTTATAATCCATACCAGACCTAAGGGCCTGGTATGCCCCGCGACGGGGCTAGCAAGGTGTCAATCTCGCCGATAAAAGCGGCAAGATTGACATCCTTTTCTAGTCCCGTCGCACCTGAGTCACGTTCAAAATGAACGGACTTGTCCGTGTGTGGGCAAGTCCGTTCATTCTGAAAGTCCGCCGGAACTCCGGCGAAAGTCCGTCGGAAAGACGGGCGGACTTAGCCCGCCGGAAAGTCCCGGCGTGTGTGGGCAAGTCCGTCCGTTTTAAAGTCCGGCGCACCTGGCGGACAAAGTCCGTCGGAAAGTGTGCCGGACCAAGTAGGATAGAAAGTCCGCTCGTGTGTACGCGGCATGACTGTACAGAAGAATGTGTTAAATTATCCGCTAACAAGAGCACGTCAAATTGTTGAATGTGCATTTGGCATTTTAACAAACAAATGGCGGGTCATGCACACTACCATTGTCCTAAACATGCAAAAAGTGGTTTGTGCTGTTAAAGCTGCATGTGCCTTGCATAACTTTGTAAGGCAGCGGGATGGATTTGAGTTTGAGGACCCATTACTTCAGAACATGGAAAAAGCTTATTGGACTGGTGTTCATGGAAGCAGACAAGGTACACATGTCAGGGATCAATTTGCGTCCTACTTTATGTCTCCAGCAGGACAGGTCCCATGGCAGCTTGAAGCAATTGAATAATTTGAAATCATTATTACCTTTATCTGTTTGGTAATACGACTATATACTAAGCTGTACTGAATAGTTAAAAAAATGCTTTATTTATAAGAAGTCTTGTTTTTTTTTAAATATATGTTTATCTTTGTGTGCAGCGTCCATACAATATCCACTAGGGGTCAGAATGTGCCCTCATGTATTTGTGACATGCTGACACCTTTCTACTTGTGTGTCCCCATGTAGCCTTGTTATTCCTCCTGCTGGAAGCTGCAGAGGTATCAAGTACCTGCTGAAGACTGGAAAGTTGTGGAGGCCTCTCTTGCACCTTCTGCTCAACACACAGTGGAAACAGAGAGTGTGAAGGCAAGAAGTGGCACATGTGCCGGAGTAGCTGGCAACATTAATAAAGTGATTACAAGGTATTTTTTGAAATAGAAAAAAGGAGCTGCACAAAAACAAAATAAAAGTGAATGAATGATTGTGGTACAAAGAAAGCCAGTCTATGCACCACTGGAAACAATAATTGTGACAAAGCCTTAAATGGGTGATTAAGAACAGTCCAATGATATATATACAGTGCCTTGCAAAAGTATTCACCCCCTTGGCATTTTTTGTGTTTTGTTGCCTTACAACCTGGAATTAACATGGATTGTTTGAGGATTTGCATCAATTAATTTACAGAACACGCCCACAACTTTGAAGATTTTTTTTTCTTTGTATTGTGAAGCAAACAACAAATAGGACAAAATAACAGAAAAGTCAATGTGCATAACTATTCACCCCCCTAAAGTCAATACTTTGTAGAGCCACCTTTTGAGGCTATCATAGCTCTAAATCACTTTGGATAAGTCTCTATGAGCTTGCCACACCTTACTACTGAGATTTTTGCCCATTCCTCCTTGCAAAACTGCTCCAGCTCCTTCAAGTTGGATGGTTTGCGCTTGTGGACAGCAATCTTTAAGTCTGACCACAGATTTTCTATTGGATTGAGGTCTGGGCTTTGACTAGGCCATTCCAACACATTTACATGTTTTCTCTTAAACCACTCAAGTGTTGCTTTAGCAGTGTGCTTGGGGTCATTGTCCTGCTAGAAGGTGAACCTCCGTCCTAGCCTTAAATCGCACAAGAATTTCCCTGTATTTAGCACCATCCATCTTTCCCTCAACCCTGACCAGTTTCCCAGTCCCGACTGCTGAAAAACATCCCCACAGCATGATGCTGCTACCACCATGTTTAACGATGGGGATGGTGTTCTTTGGGTGATGTGATGTGTTGGGTGTGTGCCAGACATAGCATTTCTTTGATGGCCAAAGAGTTCAATTTTAGTCTCATCAGACCAGAGCACCTTCCTCTATACATTTTGGGAGTCTCCCACATGCCTTTTCCCAAACTCAAAACGTGCCATTTTGTTTTTTGCTGAAAGTAATGGCTTTCTTCTGGCCACTCTGCCATTAAGCCCAATGGTACGCTTGGATATTTTTTATAGCCTAACCCTGACTTGTACTTTTCAAAAACATTGTCCCTTACTTGTTTGGAGAGTTCCTTGGTCTTCATGGCAGTGTTTTGTTAGTAGTGCCCCTTGCTTAGGTGTTGCAGCCTCTGGGGCCTTTCAAAAAGGTGTGTATATGTAATGACAGATCATGTGACACTTAGATAGCACACACGTGGACATCATTACACTAATTATGTGACTTCTGAAGGTAGGTGAAGGAGGTGAATACTTTTGCAAGGCACTGTAGGTGAAATTAACTTCTGGAAACAGAAAGACCACCAGCTGATGTGAGCCTCCACCACTTAGATTACACGCTTACCGGAAGCCAAGCTTTAATAAGCCTGTATTATTGGTCACTATCCAGACATCCAGGAGTAGGGATGAGCCGAACACCCCCCTGTTCGGTTCGCACCAGAACATGCGAACAGGCAAAAAATTTGTTCAAACACGCGAACACCGTTAAAGTCTATGGGACACGAACATGAATAATCAAAAGGCTTATATGCAAGTTATTGTCATAAAAAGTGTTTGGGGACCTGGGTCCTGCCCCAGGGGACATGGATCAATGCAAAAAAAAGTTTTAAAAACGGACGTTTTTTCGGGAGCAGTGATTTTAAAACTACTTGCGGCTATTAATGCATTGCCGGTCCGACAATACACATAGAAGTTCATTGATAAAAACGGCATGGAAATTCCCCACAGGGGAACCCCGAACCAAAATTTAAAAAAAATGACGTGGGGGTCCCCCTAAATTCCATACCAGGCCCTTCAGGTCTGGTATGGATATTAAGGGGAACCCCGTGACAAAATGTAAAAAAAAATGGCGTGGGGTCCCCCCTCCCGAACTGTACCAGGCCACATGCCCTCAACATTGAGAGGGTGCTTTGGGGTAGCCCCCCAAAACACCTTGTCCCCATGTTGATGAGGACAAGGGCCTCATCCCCACAAACCTGGCCGGTGGTTGTGGGGGTCTGTAGGCGGGGGGCTTATCGGAATCTGGAAGCCCCCTTTAACAAGGGGACCCCCAGATCCCAGCCCTCCCCCTGTGTGAAATGGTAAGGGGGTACTTTTACCATTTCACCATTTCATTTTACCAATGACAAGAGATAGTTTTTGACAATTCCTTTATTTAAATGCTTCTTCTTTCTTCTATCTTCCTTCATCTTCTTCTGGTTCTTCTGGTTCTTCCTCTGGTATTCTCGTCCAGCATCTCCTCCGAGGCGTCTTCTTCCCTTCTTCTCCTTGGGCCGCTCCGCATCCATGGCATGGAGGGAGGCTCCCGCTCTTCTCTTCATCTTCTTCTCTTCGTCTTCTTCTCCGGGCCGCTCCACATCCATGGTGGCATGGAGGGAGACTCCCACTGTGTGCACTCCTCCTCTTCTGACGGTTCTTAAATAACGGGGGTGGGGCCACCCGGTGACCCCGCCCCCTATGACGCACGGTGACTTGATGGGATTTCCCTGTGGCGTCACGGGGAATGCCACAGGGAAGTCCCGTCATGTCACCGTGCTTCAGAGGGGGTGGGGTCACCGGGTGGCCCCGCCCCCCCGTTATTTAAGAACCGTCAGAAGAGGAGAAGTGTCACACAGCGGGAGCCTCCTCCATGCCATCATGGATGCGGAGCGGCCCGAAAAGAAGATGAAGAGAAGAAGATGAAGAGAAGAAGATGAAGAGAAGAGCGGGAGCCTCCCTCCATGCCATGGATGCGAAGCGGCCCGAGGAGAAGAAGGGAAGAAGACGCCGCGGAGGAGAAGCTGTACGAGAACACCGGAGGAAGAACCAGAAGAACCAGAAGAAGAAGATGAAGGAAGATAGAAGATAGAAGAAAGAAGAAGCATTTAAATAAAGGAATTGTCAAAAACTGTCCCTTGTCATTTTTAACATTCTTGACAGTTTTTTAGTGAAATGGTATACCCCCTTACCATTTCACACAGGGGGGAGGGCCGGGATCTGGGGGTCCCCTTGTTAAAGGTGGCTTCCAGATTCTGATAAGCCCCCCGCCCACAGACCCCCACAACCACCGGCCAGGGTTGTGGGGATGAGGCCCTTGTCCTCATCAACATGGGGACAAGGTGTTTTGGGGGGCTACCCCAAAGCACCCTCCCAATATTGAGGGCATGTGGCCTGGTACGGTTCAGGAGGGGGGCGCTCTCTCGCCGCCCACTCTTTTCCTGCGGCCTGCGAGGTTGCGTGCTCGGTTAAGGGTCTGGTATGGATTTTTCTGGTGACCCCATGCCATTTTTTTTTTTTATTTTGGCGTGGGGTTCCCCTTAATATCCATACCAGACCTGAAGGGCCTGGTATGGAATTTAGGGGGACTCCCCCACGTCATTTTTTTTTTTAAATTTTGGTTCGGGGTTCCCCTGTGGGGAATTCCCATGCCGTTTTTATCAATGAACTTCTATGTGTATTGTCGGACCGGCAATGCATTAATAGCCGCAAGTAGTTTTAAATGACTTTTTTTCCTTTGAAATGTTATTTTGCTGTCAGACTGTTCTAACATGCGCCCCTTTACAGGCATACTATAGACACCTCCCAGGTACGAAATTTAAAGTGATATTACACTTTTATTGTTTCACTTTAAGCATTATTAAAATCACTGCTCCCGAAAAAACTGCAGTTTTTAAAGCTTTTTTTGCATTAATCCATGTCCCCTGGGGCAGGACCCAGGTCCCCAAACACTTTTTATGACAATACCATGCATATAACCCTTTAAAATTAGCACTTTTGATTTCTCCTATGGACTTTTAAAGGGTGTTCCATGGCATTCGAATTTGCCGCGAACACCCCAAATTGTTCGCTGTTCGGCGAACTTGCGAACAGCCCATGTTCGAGTCGAACATGAGTTCGACTCGAAGCTCATCCCTATCCAGCAGCAGCAGATCTCTGAGGTTAAACCAAAAGCAAGCCAGGTGACCTCACATCAATGGGTATATATGGCAAGGCATCGATCAGGAACCCAGGAAAGTGGAGAGAAACTCACCATAGTGTAAACTAGTCTATTACAGATTTATTAAAAATTACTGTGTTCAAAAATAACAGATTCGAGCACAGGTAAACAATGCGAGTTTATACTCATACTCCTATGCATCAGTGGCGGCCCATCCATAGGGGGCACCCGGGCACTGCCACCCTCCCCCCTCAGGCAGTCACAGAAAAAATAAAATTTTTAAACATGGCCCTGTAAAAAAAAGAAAAAAAAGTCCTTAAGTGCACTGTGTTCGGGCGCCGGACACAGTGCACTATAGGAAGTGCCACATCAATGCAATCATGAGATTGCAGACGCGGCGCTTCATTGGCAGGGTTTGGAGCTGCTTTGTGGAGCAATCCATCATGCCAAGCAGCATCCACCCAGCCAGGTGCTTTGTTCTCAGTGTCAGAACAAAGTCACTTCCAGCAGGCTACAAAAAGATGGCCGCCATGAGGACTAATCCCCTTGTGTTCAGTGGAGAGGGGAGGCCCCTCCCCTCTCCACTGAACACACGGAGAAAGCCAGGAACTAGCTGGGGAAAGTCGTAGATGTGGCTTAAAGGAGGGCTGTACTGCCAGAGACACAGATGTGAGGAGGAACCTGCTGCTCCGCTGGGGACACAGGTGTGAGGAGGACCCTGCTTCTCTGCTGAGGACACAGATGTATGGAGGGGCTCTGCTGGGGACACAGATGTAAGGAGGGGCTCCGCTGGGGACACAGATGTATAGAGGGGCACCGCTGGGGACACAGATGTAAGAAGGGCTCAGCTGGGGACACAGATGTAAGGAGAGGCTCTGCTGATGGGGACACAGATGTAAGGAGGGGCTCCACTGATGGAGACACAGATGTAAGGAGGGGCTCCGCTGATGGGGACAGAGATGTAAGGAGGGACTCTGGGGGCACCTGATGTAAGGAGGGACTCTGCTGGGGGAACCTGATGTAAGAAGGCACTCTGCTGGGGGAACCTGATGTAAGGAGGGACTCTGCTGGGGGCACCTGATGTAAGGAGGGACTCCACTGGCGCACCTGATGTAAGGAGGGACTCTGCTGGGGGCACCTGATGTAAGGAGGGACTCCGCTGGGGGCACCTGATGTAAGGACAGACTGCTGGGGGCACCTGATGTAAGGACGGACTCTGCTGGGGGCACCTGGTGTAAGGACGCACTCTGCTGGGGGCACTTGATGTAAGGACGGACTCTGCCAGGGGCACCTGATGTAAGAACGGACTGCACTGGGGACACCTGATGGCATCTAGTGGCAGGTGACGTGGCAAGTGACACGCTTAGGGCTCCTATTGATTCTGCATTATGGAGAGGTAAATTATTTAATTTTATATTACAATGTAATAATAGAAATAATGCGCTGCAATCATCCTGACACCATAACAACCATGGTGCCAGGGATGTTTAAAGTGCAAACACCAGGTGGAGTATCTTTATCTGCTGATTGTTAAACTTTCTAGAATACACATATTTCTATTGTTGTGTAGGATCTGAGCCTGCTGTCCCTCCCTCTCTCCCTCCATCTCCCTCCATCCCTCGTTCATCTCAGATGCTAACCACACCACCTTAGAGCCACGCCCACTATTTTGCTGAAACCAAGCCCATTTTCACCAAGTGGGAGGGGTCAAAAAGGAAGGGCAGGGTCTGGTGCCCCCCATCCTAAAACTTCACCAGCTGCCACTGCTATGCATTGCTTAGGTGCTTATACTTATATACTTATGAACAGGGAGGCAATATATGTGCCATTCCAGTTCATCCTGGCCACATTCCTACACATATGCAATTTGTGTGTACACATATGTGGCCATAGTGAACTGCAATTGCACATCTATTGTTTGTTTTCTCATATGTATGATCTTGTAAGCGATGCATAGGAATATAAGCATAAGCTAGTACTGTTTTTCTGGTGCTAATAATCTGTTATTTATAATGTACTGAATAACAATCATCCTATTATCTCCCTATGGTTGGTTAGTTTAGTTTGCAGGGGTTTATCTTACCTTTATCATCCTTCACATGAGCATTTAGGTCTTCCCAGTTTGTGAACGCTTGGCTGGCAATCTGATTCCACGCCCTCCTCTTGCTCGCTCGAAGCTTGAAGCATGGATCTCTGGAATAATAGAGGCAGGTGTGCTGCACTTTACACCAATTAAGCTTTTATAAGACAATGATTGCAGTGACTCCAGGCCAGTATATGCCAGCAACAGTGTCCTGATCACTGCCAGAGCAGTGCCAGTGTCCCTGATTGCAGTGACGCCAGACCACTATACACCATTACCAGAAGTGTCTTGATCATCACCACATCAGTGTCAGAAGAGCTACTGTCCCAGATTGCAGTGATGCCAGACCAGTATATGCCAGCATCAGTGTCCTAATCACTGCCACATTAGTTCCAGTGTCAGTAAAATAAGTGAAGCTAGCGATATTGTTCTGATCGCTAGTCATGCTAGTGTCAGCAGAGTCATTTAAGACAGAAACAGTGTTCTGATCACCACCACGCCAGTGCCAGTGTCAACTGAGCCAGTGTCCCTGATTGCAGTGACACCAGACCAGTATATGCCAGCGCCTGTGTCCTTATCATGACCACACCCGTTCCAGTGTCTACAGAATCAATGATGCCGAGGTCTAAATCTAATAGATTTGCTCGTTAGGGACGAGCATGAGAATGTGACATGTTGAGTAGGGGCAGGAGCTCGATCATGGCGCTGGACAAGAACAGCTGAGAGAGGCTCCGGGTGGACCAGCGGGAGATGAACGGCGTGAGAAGCTGTGCTGAGCTTCATACATGACAGCCCATAAAGATACAAGATCATGCAGAAGGATAAGAGCGCTGGCGTGCGGAGAGAGATCAGAGGATCAAGCTTAAGAATCTGTCCTGGCTAGCCGGCCCCCCATGCCCCCCCCACACCCCCCCTCACCTCAGAACTCAGAAGGAAACATGCAGGGGAGAGGTGAGCAACAAACAAAGATAAACTTATGCTGGCTTCTCAAACTCTGAATTAATATTAGTCCGCCTCCCCGGGTGGAAGGGCTTTCTGGAGTGAAGCCTAACCTCCTTATAATTATATAATTATATTTATTTTTGGCTTAATGAATTGGAGGAATAAATAGTGAAAAGAAAGAAGGAGCAATAAAGCAGTGGAGGAGGGCCAGCGAAGCAGTTAAATTGTTGGCAAATACCCTGCTACATCCCTATAGGTATTAAAGAAAGTAATTAACTGCAGTTTAAGCCACATACAAAGCCATATATAAAAACAAACTGAGGAATGGAACATACTTGAATTAGGGCACCATCACTTGAATTAAGTATACCATACTGACTTTGTAAACCTACGTGGGATAAGGACCATAAAAAGGGGAAACAAATGTGGTGAAGTGCAGGAGACAACCTGTGGGCTTATGTCCGATTTATAAAGAGGGCTACAATAAGTGAGGGAGGAAATCGCATATGGAAATAAACCAAGAAATGTTATAAAAATCAGAATAAATAGTTCATCAAACTGATTGACTATAAAAGATTTTTGTACACCTGCACCCATCCCAGTTTGCCCTCCTTAATTGGAAATATCCCTGAGTGAGGTAAAGCATATTAATTAACTGTGAGTCTGTACAATTAAGAATGCAATACATATGCGATTTATCAAGAAAACTGTAATAAATCATTGCCTTGTTCATAAAAGGGCGGCACAGTGGTGTAGTGGTAGCACTCTCGCCTAGCAGTAAGAAGGGTCACTGGTTCAAATCCCAACCACGACACTACCTGCTTGGAGTTTGCATGTTCTCCCTGTGCCTGCGTGGGTTTCCTCTGGGTACTCCGGTTTCCTCCCACACTCCAAAGACATGCTGGTAGGTTAATTAGATCCTGTCTAAATTGTCCCTAGTATGTATGAATGTGAGTTAGGGACCTTAGATCAGGCATGTACTGGCCATCGGGACTACCGGGAGTTTCCCGGTGGGCTGATGGCTCAGTGGGCCGGTCATGTGCAGTTCTGGAGCCGCTCCTCTCTGACAGTGAGTGATCGCGATTTCTTGCCTGTCAGGAGCAGCAGCTTCCATCACTTTCTGGAGAGAGCATTAGGCTTTCTGCTCCCTCCAGCCTGCAGGGGGATATAGACAGCCGGCAGACTTTCCTTTCTCTCTCCCCTTATCACTTGTTATCACATGACTGGAGAGAGGAACGAGAAGCTGCCTTCAAAACTGTAAGTACATGTGGGAGGGGGAGGAGAGGGAGGACACTCTGAAGTAAAGGTGGCTGCTGATGGGGACTCTCTGATGTGAAGGGGGCTTCTGATGGGGACTCTGATGTAAGGGGGACGCTGTTGGGGACACTCAAAATTAAAGTGGGCCGGTCATGATGAAGTCCAGGGCCAAATTTTTGTCCCAGTCCAGCCCTGCCTTAGATTGTAAGCTCCTTGAGGGTAGGGACTGATGTGAATGTACAATGTATATGTAAAGCGCTGCGTAAATTGACAGCGCTATATAAGTACCTGAAATAAATAAATAAATAATAAAAGTGGCACATAAATTGAACAGGACTGAAGCCACAAGATTGATTACAAAGGATCTTAGTATATCTGCTCCCGTCCCAGTTTGTCTTCCTCAATTGGAAATATCCCCAAGTGTGGTGAAGCTTACTAACCAACTAACTGTGAGTGTGTGTGATTAAGACTGTAATCAAGAAAACAGTAATAAATCATTGCCTTGTATATAAAAGCATAATCAGGGAGTGGTACATAAATTGAACAGGACTGAAGCCATAACACTGATCGTGGAGAATCCTTGATGTCTGCTCCTGCTCCAGCTTGTTCTCCCTGATTGGAAACACTCCTGAGTGTGGTGAAGTTCATTAACTAACTGTGACTGTGTGCGATTAAGACTGCAATACACGTACGATCTATTAAGAAAACTGTAACAAATCTAATGCCTTGTACATAAAAGTATAATCTTTGAATGGTACTTAAACTGAACAGGTCTGAAGCTATAAGATTGATTATAAAGGATTCTTAATGCCTGCACCCGCCCGAGCTTGCTTTTCTCAATTGGAAATACCCCTGAGTGTGGTGAAGTTTACTAACTAACTGCGAGTGTTAGTTAGGACTGCAATACATGTGCGGCCTATCAAGAAAGCTGTAACAAATTATTGTCTTGTACATAAAAGTATAATCTTTGAGTAGCACATAAACTGAACAGGACCAAAGCCATAAGATAACAAGACTCTTGATATCTACACCCACCTCAGTTTATACTCCTTAATTGGAAAAGCCCCTGAGTGGGGTGAAGTTCATTAGCTAACTGTGAGTGGGGGCGATTAGGGTTGCAACATATGTGTGATCTATTAAGAAAACTGTTACAAATTATTGCCTTGTACATAAAAGTATAATCTCTGAGTGGCACATAAACTGAATAGAACTGAAACCATAAGGATTTGCTGACAAGCCCTAGATACAACTTAAATACGCAGAGGATTATTTGGATGGGTACTTGTCCTACAGATCTATCGAGGTGAACGGGGGCCTCCTTCCCCACCCCCTCCCTTCTTCTCCCCCCCCCATCTTTTTTTTTTTTCCTGTTGGCCTTCAATGAGCTTTGAAGCAGTTCCATACAACTGTCTACTACTGAATAGTACTCTGGAAACCTCAACTCTAAAATATTATCGGACCAGGGAACTTCCGAAGAAGCAGAGGAGTGGACCCCCTCAAGAAGTGATAGAACGATTGTGTGAAAGCAGTCTCTATATTGGCTTCCTGGTAAACTGTTGGAGGGGAGAAAGAGAACCTCTCGGTAGAAGTTATAATAGCATACGAGGAAATATATAGGCAGTGTGTATAGGACGCCTAAAGACGTGGATAAGAAGAAGATAAGAAGAAACCACAGTCAAAGAGAGAAACCAAAAAACAGCGCTAAAGTAAAAAAGACAAAATGTCACAGCATGTGGCCAGAAACACAATTGTAAGTCTGTATGTAGAAGGTGATAATGAAGAAAGTTCAAAGGCTTTTACAGGTGTAGAATCACTGATGTCCAAGCGTGCACCTTTCACCAGAAAAATAAACATATTCCAACACGTGATGCACACTCCCCCAGGGGGTCAAACTCACCAGAAGCCGCTAATAACAAAGCATTGAGCAAAGGTAATCATCATCCATTTCTAGGGATGAGCCGAACACCCCACGGTTCCGTTCGCACCAGAACCTGCGAACGGACCGAAAATTCCCACGAACGTTAGAACCCCATTGACGTCTATGGGACTCGAACGTTCGAAATCAAAAGTGCTCATTTTAAAGGCTAATTTGCATGGTATTGTCCTAAAAGGGATTTGGGGACCCGGGTCCTACCCCAGGGGACATGTATCAATGCAAAAAAAACTTTTAAAAACGGCCGTTTTTTCGGGAGCAGTGATTTTAATGATGGTTAAAGTAAAAAAAAAAAAGTGAAATATTCCTTTAAATATCGTACCTGGGGGGTGTCTATAGTATGCCTGTAAAGTGGCGCGTGTTTCCCGTGTTTAGAACAGTCCCTGCACCAAATGTCATTTTTAAAGGAAAAAATCTCATTTAAAACTGCTTGCGGGTTTAATGTAATGTCGGGTCCTGGCAATATGGATGAAAATCAGTGAGACAAACGGCATGGGTACCCCCCAGTCCATTACCAGGCCCTTTGGGTCTTGTATGGATATTAAGGGGAACCCCGCACCCAAATTAAACTAAGGAAAGGTGTGGGGCCACAAGGCTCTATATACTCTGAACAGTAGTATACAGGCAGTGCAAACAAGACAGGGACTGTAGGTTTGTTGTTAAGTAGAATCTGTTTGTCATTTTGAACGGGTACATTTTTAACGTGTTTTGCTCCAGCCAAAAAATCTTTTTTAAGCTTTTTGGAAAACATAGGGAAGGGTTATCACCCCTGTGACATTTGTTTTGCTGTCTTACCTCCTCTTTAGAAGATTTCACCTCACTTTTTGTCCCAATGACAAATGTTTTTTGAAAATTTGGGTTTTTTTGTGGAACAAGGATTGGAAAGCATCAGTGGAAAGGAGAAATGTTTTTCCCATATTAACGCTTACAGGAGAGAATTTCCCTTCCTAGGGGTAGATTTCATCTCACTTCCTGTTGTCTCCTTCCGTTTGCAAGTAGGAGTCATTTGTAAGTTAGATGTTTGAAAGTAGGGGCCTGCCCTATATACTCAGCATAAATTTGGCCCTTAGGTGTTGTTGTGGCAACAACAACGTAAGCCCTCACAGGGCCCTGCTGTGAAATATTAGATCAAGAATTGTAATTACATGCCCCCGTTGAACAGGGGCAGAAAAACTGGGCCTTTGGTGGTGGTGGTGGTGGTGCTGGTGCCACAACACTGTAAGTCCTCACTCACTCTTGGTGGGTGCAGAAATGGGCCCTGCTGTGAAATATTAGATCAAGAATTGTAATTACATGCCCCTGTTGAACAGGGGCAGAAAAATTGGGCCTTTGGTGGTGGTGGTGGTGGTGGTGCTGGTGCCACAACACTGCAACCCCTCACAGACACTCTAGTTGGAATGCAGGAACGAGCCCTGCTGCAAAGTATTGCATCAAAAATTGTAATTACACGCCCCTGTTAAACAGGGGCAGAAAAATTGGGCCTTAGGCACTGGTGCTGGTGCTACAACACTGCAACCCCTCACAGACACTCTAGTTGGAATGCAGGAACGAGCCCTGCTGCAAAGTATTGCATCAAAAATTGTAATTACACGCCCCTGTTAAACAGGGGCAGAAAAATTGGGCCTTAGGCACTGGTGCTGGTGCTACAACACTGCAACCCCTCACAGACACTCTAGTTGGAACGCAGGAACGAGCCCTGCTGCAAAGTATTGCATCAAAAATTGTAATTACACACCCCTGTTAAACAGGGGCAGAAAAATTGGGCCTTAGGCACTGGTGCTGGTGCTACAACACTGCAACCCCTCACAGACACTCTAGTTGGAACGCAGGAACGAGCCCTGCTGCAAAGTATTGCATCAAAAATTGTAATTACACGCCCCTGTTAAACAGGGGCAGAAAAATTGGGCCTTAGGCACTGGTGCTGGTGCCACAACACTGCAACCCCTCACAGACACTCTATTTGGAACGCAGGAACGAGCCCTGCTGAAAAGTATTGCATCAAAAATTGTAATCACACGCCCCTGTTAAACAGGGGCTGAAAAATTGTGCCTTAGGCATTGGTGGTGGCGCCCAGAACCAAAAATGTTCTTTCAAGCTATCAGCGTGATGATTGAGGAGGAAGAGGATAATTACTCAGGGATAGTCACTCAGCATCAGCATAGGCAGTCTTTGAAGGGATCTGAGATTTAAAAAAAAAATTATTCGGTTACGTCAGCATCAGGTGCTTGGTAGCTGGTGGTGATCCAAGACTGATTCATTTTTATGAAGGTCAGTCGATCGACCGAGTCGGTGGACAGACGCACCCTGTGATCGGTTACAAAGCCTCCAGCAGCAGTGAATGTGCGTTCCGAAAGAACGCTGGATGCAGGACAGGCCAGTAGCTCAATTGCATACTGTGCAAGCTCTGGCCAGTGATCCATCCTCAAGACCCAGTAACCCAGAGGATTTTCGTTGGGAAAGGTGTCCAAGTCTGATCTTGCCCCTAGGTATTCCTGCACCATGTAAAACAGACGCTGGCGATGGTTGCTGGAACCGATCATACCTTGGGGCTGCGGACCAAAAAATTGTCTGAACGCATCGGTCAGACGGCCACCTTCTCCACCGCTCCTTCTTTGACTGACCGAAGCCTCAGCAACACGTTGTCCAGAAACAGGAGTTTGTAACCTCCCAGTCTCTGGGAACGCATTGCACAGACCTTTCTGCAAGGCCTCCCGAAGATGTTTCATCCTCTGCTCCCTCTGCGATGGCAAGATAAGGTCCGCAACCTTACCCTTGTAACGTGGATCAAGGAGGGTTGCCAGCCAGTATTGGTCCTTCTCCTTGATACCACGAATACGAGGATCCTTACACAGGCTTTGCAGGATCAGGGAGGCCATGCAGCGTAGGTTTGCTGAGGCATTCGGTCCGGAGTCCTCTGGGTCACTAAGGACGACATGGTCCACAGCCACCTCCTCCCAGCCACGTACAAGTCCATGTGTTTCTTGGGACTGATCCCTTAAAGACTGCTGCTGATGCTGAGTGCCAGACTCCACCTCCATACTGACACAATCTTCCTCCTCCTCCTCCTCCTCCTCGTCCTCTTCCTGTGTGATCGGCGGGCATGCAGAAACACTGTCTGGATAAAGGGGGCCTTGAGAGCTAAGGAAGTCCTCCTCTTCCTGTCTCTGTTCTGCCTCAAGTGCCCTGTCCATTATTCCACGCAGCGTGTGCTCCAACAGGTGGACAAGGGGGACAGTGTCACTGATGCATGCACTGTCACTGCTCACCATCCTCGTGGCCTCCTCAAATGGTGACAGGACAGTGCATGCATCCCTGATCATGGCCCACTGGCGTGGGGAAAAAAAAACAAGCTCCCCTGACCCTGTCCTGGTGCCATAGTCGCACAGGTACTCATTGATGGCCCTCTGCTGCGTGTGCAGCCGCTGCAGCATGGCCAACGTTGAGTTCCACCTGGTGGGCATGTCACAGATTAGGCGGTTCTTGGGCAGGTTAAACTCCTTTTGGAGGTCCGTCAGCCGAGCACTGGCATTATATGACCGGCGGAAATGCACACAGACTTTCCTGGCCTGCCTCAGGACATCCTGTAAGCCCGGGTACCTGCCCAAGAACAGCTGCACCACCAAGTTAAGGACGTGAGCCAAACAGGGCACATGGGTCATTTGTCCCTGTCGGAGGGCAGAGAGGAGGTTGGTGCCATTGTCGCAAACCACCATTCCTGCCTTAAGTTGGCGTGGCGTCAACCACCTCTGAACCTGCCCCTGCAGAGCTGAAAGAACCTCTGCCCCAGTGTGGCTCCTGTCCCCCAAGCACACCAGCTCAAGCACCGCATGGCATCTTTTGGCCTGCGTACTTGCGTAGCTCCTTGAATGGCTACGGAGCACCGCTGGTTCCGAGGACAAAGCACAGGAAGAGGCCATGGAGGAAGAAGAAGAGGAGGGGGTGGAGGAGAGAGGTGTGTCACAATCATTAGCATTTTGGAGGCGTGGTGGCGGAACAACCTCCAACACTACTGCACCTTGTCCTGCATCTTTCCCAGCTGCCAGCAGAGTCACCCAATGCGCCGTGAAACTTAAGTAACGTCCCTGTCCATGCCTGCTGGACCATGAGTCAGCGGTAATATGCACCTTACCGCTGACCGCCCTGTCCAGCGAGGCATGGACATTGCCTTCCACATGCCGGTAGAGAGCCGGAATCGCCTTCCGTGAGAAAAAGTGGCGTTTAGGTACCTGCCACTGAGGAACCGCACATTCCACAAACTCACGGAAGGGGGCAGAGTCTACCAACTGAAAAGGCAGCAGTTGAAGTGCTAGCAATTTTGCCAAGCTAGCATTCAACCGCTGCGCATGTGGATGGCTGGGAGCAAATTTGCCTCAGCACAGGTCTCAGAGAGGACTGAAGGTATAGTGGGGTTGGAGATCTCAGCTGATGAGGAGCAAGGAGAGGTCCTCTTTGTTCTTTGGTGTGGGTCTTTTAGATACGCTTGCCAACGAACTGCATGGCAGGTCAACATATGTCTGGTCAAGCATGTGGTACCCAAGCGGGAGATGTTTTGGCCACGCGAGATACGCTTGAGACATATGTTGCAAATAGCAGCGGTGCGATCTGATGCACTCGTCTCAAAAAAGGCCCACACCAAAGAACTTTTTGAATAACGCGCAGAGACTGCAGCGTCCTGCACATGTGGAGCTTTGGGGTGTGATGCAGTCAATGTGCTGCCCTTAGGCTGGCCCCTGGAGGGCATCCTGCCTCCTTTGTGATGTGCCTCCTCCTCCTCTCTCCTATCAGGCACCCACGTTGAGTCAGTGACCTCATCATCCCCTCCCTCCTCATCACTGGAGCAAACCTGGCAGTATGCTGCAGCAGGGGGAGCATGACTGCCAGATTGCTGTCCTTCTTGGGCACCCCCTCTGTCTGCGCTCATGTTACTGCCTTCATCGAGCTCAGTATCATCATCAGAGCCTTCCAAACACTGGGCATCCTCCTGGAGCATGTGCACAACACTGTGGTCAAACAGTTCGAGAGACTCCTCAGGAGGACATGGTGGGGCTAGGGAAGAAGTCACTGATGACATTGAGCCGAGGGAAGAGGCCGCTGCTTTGCCAGACAAAGTACCCTGGGCATGGGTGAGAGAGGATGAGGAGGATGAGGACGGCGTGGTCATCCACTCGACCAAGTCTTCCGCATGTTGTGGCTCAACACGGCCAGCTGCCGAAAAAAAGCCCAAGCGTGTCCCACGGCCACATGCTGATGAGGATGCACCGTCTCCATGACCAGCACAAGACACAGAGCCTGCTTGCCCTCTCTTATTGGCTTGTGACTGTCTGTCTCTCCTTCTTGGCCTTCCAGACATACTAATGGCCTGTAGCTGCACTAAGCTGGGATATGTGTATATATATATATATATATATATATATGTACTGATACTGCAGCTAGCAAAATCAACTGCCTGCCTGTAGTATGAGAACACCACCAACCTTCTACAGGTAGCTTTAGCTGAACACTGTGAGGTGGACGCACCCCACTAACTTGTAGGTTTAGCTGAACACTGTGAGCAGGACGCACCCCACTAACTTGTAGGTTTAGCTGAACACTGTGAGGTGGACGCACCACACTAACTTGTAGGTTTAGCTGAACACTGTGAGGTGGACGCACCACACTAACTTGTAGGTTTAGCTGAACACTGTGAGCAGGATGCACCCCACTAACTTGTAGGTTTAGCTGAACACTGTGAGCAGGACGCACCCCACTAACTTGTAGGTTTAGCTGAACACTGTGAGCAGGACGCACTGCACTAACTGTAAATAGTCTAGCTGCCTGACTGTGGTACTAATAGGATCAAAAGAACACCATTAATTTTCTTCAGGTAGCTGTATATACTGTAACAAGACAAGCCTGCCTGTCAGTAAGAAGATAACAGGAACGAATCTAGCTGAACACTGTGAGCAGGACGCACTGCACTAACTTGTAGGTTTAGCTGAACACTGTGAGGTGGACGCACCACACTAACTTGTAGGTTTAGCTGAACACTGTGAGCAGGACGCACCCCACTAACTTGTAGGTTTAGCTGAACACTGTGAGCAGGACGCACTACACTAACTGTAAATAGTCTAGCTGCCTGACTGTGGTACTAATAGGATCAAAAGAACACCAGTAATTTTCTTCAGGTAGCTGTATATACTGTAACAAGACAAGCCTGCCTGTCAGTAGGAAGATAACAGGAACGGATCTAGCTGAACACTGTGAGCAGGACGCACTGCACTAACTTGTAGGTTTAGCTGAACACTGTGAGGTGGATGCACCACACTAACTTGTAGGTTTAGCTGAACACTGTGAGCAGGACGCACCCCACTAACTTGTAGGTTTAGCTGAACACTGTGAGCAGGACGCACTGCACTAACTGTAAATAGTCTAGCTGCCTGACTGTGGTACTAATAGGATCAAAAGAACACCAGTAATTTTCTTCAGGTAGCTGTATATACTGTAACAAGACAAGCCTGCCTGTCAGTAAGAAGATAACAGGAACGGATCTAGCTGAACACTGTGAGGTGGATGCACCACACTAACTTGTAGGTTTAGCTGAACACTGTGAGCAGGACACACCCCACTAACTTGTAGGTTTAGCTGAACACTGTGAGCAGGATGCACTGCACTAACTGTAAATAGTCTAGCTGCCTGACTGTGGTACTAATAGGATCAAAAGAACACCAGTAATTTTCTGCAGGTAGCTGTATATACTGTAACAAGACAAGCCTGCCTGTCAGTAAGAAGATAACAGGAACGGATCTAACTGAACACTGTGAGCAGGACGCACTGCACTAACGTGTAGGTTTAGCTGAACACTGTGAGGTGGACGCACCACACTAACTTGTAGGTTTAGCTGAACACTGTGAGCAGGATGCACCCCACTAACTTGTAGGTTTAGCTGAACACTGTGAGCAGGACGCACCCCACTAACTTGTAGGTTTAGCTGAACACTGTGAGCAGGACGCACTGCACTAACTGTAAATAGTCTAGCTGCCTGACTGTGGTACTAATAGGATCAAAAGAACACCATTAATTTTCTTCAGGTAGCTGTATATACTGTAACAAGACAAGCCTGCCTGTCAGTAAGAAGATAACAGGAACGAATCTAGCTGAACACTGTGAGCAGGACGCACTGCACTAACTTGTAGGTTTAGCTGAACACTGTGAGGTGAACGCACCACACTAACTTGTAGGTTTAGCTGAACACTGTGAGCAGGACGCACCCCACTAACTTGTAGGTTTAGCTGAACACTGTGAGCAGGACGCACTACACTAACTGTAAATAGTCTAGCTGCCTGACTGTGGTACTAATAGGATCAAAAGAACACCAGTAATTTTCTTCAGGTAGCTGTATATACTGTAACAAGACAAGCCTGCCTGTCAGTAGGAAGATAACAGGAACGGATCTAGCTGAACACTGTGAGCAGGACGCACTGCACTAACTTGTAGGTTTAGCTGAACACTGTGAGGTGGATGCACCACACTAACTTGTAGGTTTAGCTGAACACTGTGAGCAGGACGCACCCCACTAACTTGTAGGTTTAGCTGAACACTGTGAGCAGGACGCACTGCACTAACTGTAAATAGTCTAGCTGCCTGACTGTGGTACTAATAGGATCAAAAGAACACCAGTAATTTTCTTCAGGTAGCTGTATATACTGTAACAAGACAAGCCTGCCTGTCAGTAAGAAGATAACAGGAACGGATCTAGCTGAACACTGTGAGGTGGATGCACCACACTAACTTGTAGGTTTAGCTGAACACTGTGAGCAGGACACACCCCACTAACTTGTAGGTTTAGCTGAACACTGTGAGCAGGATGCACTGCACTAACTGTAAATAGTCTAGCTGCCTGACTGTGGTACTAATAGGATCAAAAGAACACCAGTAATTTTCTGCAGGTAGCTGTATATACTGTAACAAGACAAGCCTGCCTGTCAGTAAGAAGATAACAGGAACGGATCTAACTGAACACTGTGAGCAGGACGCACTGCACTAACGTGTAGGTTTAGCTGAACACTGTGAGGTGGACGCACCACACTAACTTGTAGGTTTAGCTGAACACTGTGAGCAGGACGCACCCCACTAACTTGTAGGTTTAGCTGAACACTGTGAGCAGGACGCACTGCACTAACTTGTAGGTTTAGCTGAACACCGTGAGCAGGACGCACTGCACTAACTGTAAATAGTCTAGCTGCCTGACTGTGGTACTAATAGGATCAAAAGAACACCAGTAATTTTCTTCAGGTAGCTGTATATACTGTAACAAGACAAGCCTGCCTGTCAGTAAGAAGATAACAGGAACGGATCTAGCTGAACCCTGTGAGCAGGACGCACTGCACTAACTGTAAATAGTCTAGCTGCCTGACTGTGGTACTAATAGGATCAAAGGAACACCTGTAATTTTCTTCAGGTAGCTGTAAATACTGTAACAAGACAAGCCTGCCTGTCAGTAGGAAGATAACAAGAACGGATCTAGCTAAACTGAATACAGTGTATATATATATATATATATATATGCAACACCTGGGATGCATATATATACACAATACACTGTAAGTGCAGCTAACTGACTGACTGTTCTGCCTAATCTATCTAACTCAAATCAAATGTCACTGTCTGTCTCTCTCTCTCAATGAACGCCGGAACACACACTACAACTCTCTGTTCAGGCGGCGCTGTGATTGGCCAAGCATGCGGGTCATAGTGCATGCTTGGCCAATCATCAGCCAGCAATGCACTGTGATGCCGCAGTGAATTATGGGCCATGACGCGCCACACGAATTTGGCGCGAACGGCCCATATCGTTCGCAATTCGACGAACGATCGAGCAGCCGATGTTCGAGTTGAACATGGGTTCGACTCGAACACGAAGCTCATCCCTATCCATTTCAATACTAAGTCCTCATCATCAGCAGGATCCACTGGCAAAGGGGCTCCATATATACCATAAAACACAAGAGTAACACCACATAGCGTAATCCTGTTTATTAATGTTAAAATCCCCTATACATCAGCGGTCCCCTTAATCCTAACTATGTACATTGTAACAAAGTAAAACAAGCAGATAAAATGGCCCAGAGGGCTCTGTCACCATATCCAGCCGTCCAGGGTGGGGTGTGTATATCTCTGCAGACACCACACTAGCTTCCTGGTAGATGGTAGTGGACGGTGGAGTGCAAGGGTCACTTCCGGGTAGTCGTGTAGGTCACGCCCTGACAGGTTTCCTCATTACGGACTTCCACAGAGGGTGTGGCTACACGACATCTCAATGGATTTAAATAGCAGTGCCTTAAGCATCTAGCCAATCAAGCACACCCGGTAACAGATGACGGCCACCAGCCTTTGCAACCTGACTGGCCATAATAAAAAGTGCCTTCAGTCACTCAGCCAATCAGGAGCTCCTGGTAACAGATGACGGTTTTACCACTATACGAAGACAAAGCAGAGATATGGAGAAGAATGAGAGATAGGCCACCAATAAAATACGAAGGTGTGGATCTCCAAATCTTCACAGATTTATCAGCAGAAACATTGGCTAGAAGAAAGCTCCTTAAACCACTATTGAAGCAAAATAAAATAAAAGGTCTGCAGCAGTGGCGGCCCGTCCATAGGGGGCACCCGGGCACCAACTCCCCCCCCCCCTCCTGTAGTCACAAAAAACGACCCCTTTAAGGAAAAAAAAAAAAGATGTCCTTTAACTAAGTGCACTGTGTCCGAGCACCGGACACAGTGCACTATGGGAAGCGCCACGTCCAGACGTGGCGCTTCATTTGCAGGCTTTTAACCCGCCTTGTGGCTCAATCGAAACCGACGATCGGCTTCTGCTGCTTTGTTTTAGTGAGGATGAGGCAGGAGAGGAGCGGAACGGAGAATGCTGGGATTGATGTGCACACCACGTGACTCAGACCAGGAAGCAGAATAAGTGTATAGGTTCTAGTCGGGGGATAGAGGAGCTTCCTGTGTGTTGGACGGTGAGGAGCGGACTGAAATCATACAGAGGACAGTATGTGCAATTAGGACCAGAGACTGATCAGCTTAGCTGTATATAAAAAGGGATTGTGTGGGTGAAGAAAGATAAATCTAAATAAAGAGCTCTGGAGAAAGGGATTGATTATAGCTCAATCTGGCTACACACATTGTACTAGTTTTGTTCCATGTTTGTTTTAAGGGCAAACAGCAGTAATCAAGGAGGAGATTTTTATACACAGTGACTGTCACACATAGGCAGTGCTAAATATGAGCAGTAAGGGTTGCTTTGCTGTATGAGATTACTTGTGCATGTGTATTTTTTTTTATTTCCTTTTTTTTTATCTTATTTTTTGAAAAAACATGCCTGTGCACATATAGTTGCGTATGAGGCTACATTAGATGGGCACAGTGGCTGCGTTTGGCACAGTGGTGGCAATATATGGGCACAGTGGCTGCATTTGACACAGTGGCTGTGTTTGATGGGCACAGTGGCTGCGTTTGATGGCACAGTGGCTGCATTTGATGGGCACAGTGGCTGCGTTTGATGGGCATAATGGCTTCATAAGATGGGCACAGTGGCTGCGTTTGGCACAGTGGCTGTGTTTGATGGTACAGTGGCAGCAATTGATGAGCACAGTGACTGCGTTTGATGGGCACAGTGGCTGCGTTTGATGGGCACAGTGGCTGCGTTTGGCACAGTGAGGTTGCAATTGATGGGGTTTTCTTTCATAATTTTTTAGTTTGTTTGCACCCCCCCAAAAATTTTGAGCACCAGCCACCACTGGTCTGCAGTCACCAGTGATACACCTCCATCCCTATATACATATATAAAAAAAGAGAGTCGCCCTAGGACTTTAAATGGGGTGGTCACAGTTAGCCACTGAGTAACAAGAGTAATAGCAGTATAAATGTGTATTAAAATTAATGTACATACATGGATAATATAGCACATTAGCTCAGCCAATGGATTTGCACATAATGAAGAGAATAAATAAAGTTGATACAAACGTTATACAATGCAGTATATACAAATGCACGCATCAGAAAACCCGACGCGTGTTTCGCAAGATCATTGCTCGCTCATCAGGGGTGGATGCGAATGAGATGTATCTAAATAGACAAAAAGATGTGTCACAGTGGTAAATGTAAGAACAATGGCAGAATGGGCCAGAGCAAAATGGCCCAATACTTACCAATGAACGAAACCAGAGTTTCCGTCGATGAACTCCCAAATGGACAGCAGCATACAGAGTATGGGGCAGGAGCTGAGGGAGAGAAGACTGCGGCAGATATGGCACAGGTGAAGGTGAATGGTCCTAGTTGTCTCAGTATGTAACTTGATAGATATCAGCTGTAAACATAGATGTATATGTCTCAGTGATTTGCCAAATTTAGTAAGATGAACATCAAGTTATATAGTGTAATAATATTTTTGTATGAGAGCATGTGTACTCTAGCATAAGTATATATGTCAAGCCTTACTAAATAAGCAGAGTAGACAAAAGTTGTACAATTATTTGTATAGAAACATATGTGGACTAACCTGATCCAATAATGGTGCAGACATAGAGACCATGGGCTGAAAAAATGTGTTTGTCTGGGAAAGAAAAGAGGAAAAGGTTGTGTGAAAAGCAGTTTTATAAATGAAACAAAAAAGTGCAGGGAATGCAGATGAAGCACCAGGTGAGTGCTAGGCAGGTGAGAGTGTATTTACCTTGATATACAAACAGCTGAACAGCAATGTAAATCTCTGTGGTGTGCATAGTATTGGTGAGTGAAGGAAGTGATCTCAGCCATGTCTCATCCCTGACTTATATCCCTGAAGGGGTCCAGTCCGCTCCGCTCCCAATGCCATGCAAGGATGGATTGGTGTGCCGATGCCGGGCGTCAGCTGCGAATGGGAGTACGCATGCACAGTGGACTCCCGTCCATCCAAGATGACAAACTGCACTGCCACTGGGTGACAGCACAACTGCGGAAGCCACCCAATGGGTGTAGGATATATGCTGGTGGCCCCTCCACAAAATCCATAGGATGAGGGGGGGGGACAGCAGGAGACAAAAATCTCCCTTAGCAAATCGCAGCTCCCATGCCAGACAAAAAAACGCCAACTGCCAGAGGAGACAGCAAAGGACACAAAGGCTACAGAACACCACCACTGTTGGAGGCAAGGTCAAAGGCTAAAACATGTATATGAAATATATTTTTGTGAAACACAGTGGCTGGTGGTGACAGCAGGCCAGTTTTTGGGCTAAATGGGTGTCTTCCACCTGGGTTTTTTTTTTTTTGTATACTTAAACCACTATTGGAACAAATGCGAGCTGCTAAAATTCAATATAGCTGGGGGTTCCCGGCGTCTTTGATAGTCCCGAAGGAAGGTAGAACAGCGAGACTAAAATTTCCTGAGGACTTACAGGAGCTCTGCAAAAGAATTGATGTTCCAATTTTAGATATCCCAGGGTGGTCTGAAGGAGGAAGAACCCTGGGGGATGAAGAAGGACATTGGCAGAAATCGCAGAAAGCCGCAAGAAGAAATTAAAAATGAAATTTAAAAGATGAGATTGCCTGGACCGGACTTGGGGAGGCGGAGATGAGAAAATTCCGGGGTGGGGGGAAGTGGGGGGAAGTGAGGGGAATTGGGGGGTTGGGGGGGAGGAGGAAGAGGATGGGAAATAGAGAAGTATGGGACTGGATATCTGGGAAACCTGGATTACTTTGAGGTGATCGGTCCACCCCCCGCTTGGAGGTCGGCGGCCATGGTCGGAGTTACACCCTAGAATAGGAGATCCGCAAGAGGGTAATAGAGAGGGACTCCACTTGCGGGTCAGGAGCTGGAAAGTGGCTAGGGGAGGGAGGGTTGGGGTGGGGTGAGAGCGGGGGGAGGAGGGTGGTGAGGGAGGGGATGGGGAGGGGAGAGGGGAGGATAGAGGGGTAAAAGGAGGGGGGTGAGATATTTTAAAAAAGAAGAACCACAGGGATTCGGGACAAAACCTAGGCCCAATAAAAACCACAGATATAGATACAGATATAGATCCCTCTACTATGAAAATAGGTAATAAACAATTAAGCCATGACAACAATTAATTTTTTGACATACAATGTACGAGGGCTAAATACACCAACAAAAAGGCATACAATTTTGAGAGAGATTGAGCATTACAAGGCTGGGGTGGTCTTTTTACAAAAGACACACCTATCACACGAAACAAATGTGAAACTATATTCTCAACAATTTCCAATATGGTACTATGGGGACTCAATGACAAATAAGGCAAAGGGGGTAGCAAATAGAATAGGTAGAGGGGTCCGGTTTTCTGTAGAGGACAGATTAACCGACCCAGAGGGAAGATTTATCCTCCTAAAGGGGAAGTTGCATGGAATGGAGTGCACATTAGCAAATATATACTGTTCCTATAGAAGTCCAACAGGCTATTTGGGTGAAGCCCTGGGAAGGTTGATGGAATTCAAAAAAGGGAAAGTGATCATAGCGGGGGCTTTGAACTTTTGTATGGATCCGAAACAAGATAGTACATCCCGTGCACAGGAGACAAGGAATGCTCAGTTAATGGAGATAAAACAGAAATTACATCACTATCAGTTAGTAGATACATGGAGTATACAACATCCCAGGATAAGGGATTACACGTTCCACTCCCCTGTGCATGGGACGTACTCTAGGATCTACTATTTATTGATCGAACATAGAATGCTAGATATGGTAATCGCCACATATATAGAAATAACTACACTATCGGATCATGCACCAATGACCATGAAAATGAAGATATCAGAAGCCCAGAGACAGTTGCACTCATGGAGGTTAAATGAGGACCTTCTAGATAAACAAGGAGAAGAGATAATAAAAAAGGAGTTAGAACAATACTTTAGCTTAAACAATACCAATGAGATTGCTGAGAATACCTTGTGGGAGGCCCACAAAGCCTATATAAGGGGAATTCTGATCTCATTGGGAGCTAGGAAAAAAAAGGAAAGAACAAAAAAAGGGAGAAATTAATAGAAGAAATATATTTACTAGAGCAGGGACATAAACAACATAGAGGGCAAGATCAGGCACTGTTTCAAGAACTGGTAATAAAGAGGGATGAATTAAAAGAGTTATTAGAACAGGAGATGAGAAGAACCTTCAATAAAATCTCAAAAGAAAGATATCAATGGTGAAATAAAAATAGAAAATGCTTAGCAAGGATGTTAAGGAAAAAAATAATCAAACTTTATAGAAAAAATACAAAATAAAAAAGGGGAAATGATCTGTAATACTAAGGACATAGCCAAGGGTCTTTCAAGACTACTATGAGCTACTATACTCAGTCAATCAGAAAGGACACTGGAAGAAGGAAAAAAGAGAGGATTAAAGAATATTTGAAAAAAACTAAGATCCGCCGGATAATGGAGGAAAGAGCAATTTCCCTTGAAACACCTATAACAGTAGAGGAGATCAATTCAAAGGTATTAAAAGAATCAGCATCGGGTAAAAGTCCAGGGCCAGATGGCTTTACAACCTTTTACCTCAAAAAATTTAAAGAAAATTTGACTCCAAAACTATGTTCACCTTCACCCCGGCCAAGTAGGCTTTGTCCCAGGTAGGGAGGGGAGGGACAATGGGGTAGGAACGCTCCTACTACTTCACAAAATAAGAAAGGGGAGAATCCCCAGTCTACTCTTGTCGATTGATGCCGAAAAGGCGTTTGACAGAGTGGACTGGGGATTTATGATGAACATATTGGAAGGTATGGGTATAGGCCCAAGGATGATGCAGTGGATACAAACATTATACAAAGGCCCCACGGCGAATATAAAAGTAAATGGAACATTGTCAACACCCTTTAAAATGTACAACGGGATGCAACAGGGGTGCCCCCTGTCTCGGCTATTGTTTGTGCTGGAACCCCTCCTGGCGACGATATGGGGCAACGCGGATATAGGGGGCTTCAATGTCGGAGAAGATGAGCATAAATTAGCTGCATTTGCAGATGATATATTATTTTATATATCAAACCCCTGAATTTCAATGCCTAACCTTTTGAAAGTATTAAAGGAATATGGAGAACTTTCTAATTTTAAGATTAATCAGGGTAAATCCGAGATATTAAACATAAACGTGAATCAAAAAGATGAACATAGTTTACAGCAAGAGTTCCCATTCCCATGGAGGAAGATAAAAACAAAGTATCTAGGAGTAAAATGAATGGCATCTCTGGGGAAAATATACCAAGCAAACTATATTCCATTATTGGAGGAAATAAAAATAGAAATAAAGAGAATGGCAGCACAACCCCTATCATGGATGGGTCGGATTAGCGCTTTAAAGATGATAGTGCAACCTAAAATCATGTACAAGTTTCAGATGCTCCCCATATACATACCCCCAGCTAATTTTAGAGTTTTAAAAGCTTTAATCACAAAAGTAATATGGCAAAATAGGAAACCTAGAACTGCATTGGCAACTTTAAAGAAAGAAAAAAGTCAAGGAGGACTAAAAGTGCCAGATTTCAAAAAGTACTATGAGGCGGTCCTATTAACGCGAATGGTGGAATGGGCTAAACTGAATAAAGAGAAGCAGTGGGTAAATATTGAGCACACGATGTCTAATACACAATTAGATAGAAATATATGGACACCACCACAATATAGGGCATTAGGAGAAAATACACATAAACTGACACGGATTGTATTCAGGCTTTGGGACCTAACACATAAGCAGAATAAATGGGAATACAATTCACCATTGATGGCACTAAAGGAAAATAACTATTTCGCATCAGGGAAAAGTTTGGTAGGGGGGAACTGAATTAAAAAAGAAAATGCACAATTACGAGATATAACACAAGAGGGGAAAATTTGTTTATTTCAAGAATTAAACCTTAAAAAAGATGTGATGAGGTTAATGAATGGCAATCAAGAATTTTGTAGCAGCACTTCCACACCCGATAAGAGATGGTAATGATCTTACACATTTGAGCGATTATGTACCACGAAAAAAGCACGTGGGAATATTTCTCAGATCTATAAAATTCTCATGGAAGTAGAGGGGCTGGAAATCCCGACACATATAAAAAAAGTGGGAGGGGGAACTGGGGAAACGAGGAAAGAATCAAGAAGTTGGAAAAATTCTGAGCCATGGTTCATCAGTCAATATTGGAATGGTGGAAATGAATTATAAGTGTTTAACTAGGTGGTATAGAACCCCAGATATATTAGGGAAGTATCAAATGGGACAAACAACGGAGTGTTGGTGCGGGTGTAAACAAATGGGAACTATGGCCCATATATGGTGGGGTTGCCCTAAGATCAGGCTATACTGGAAGGAAATATTAAGATATATTAAGGAGATCACAAATATAGATATACCTGAGGAACCATGGACATGTCTATTCCATGGAGTAGATATCCCAATAAGGGAATACAGAAATTCGATGATACCCCATATGATGAATGCCGCAAAAAGTCTGATACCCAAAAAATGGAAAGCAGTAGAAAGCCCAAAAATTAGAGAATGGTTTGATAAAATAGAAGAGACGTATAACATGGAATACCTAAGTTATAGCCAAGAAGAAGCTAGAGAGGGATTCATAAAGAGATGGGAAAAGTGGAAAAGGTTTAAACTGATGAAGAATTACAGTGAGGTAAAAAGTCCCTAGAGACGGGGGGATTGAAGCGTATTAAAGGATGGAGAAATAGGGGGGAGGGGGGTAATGGGGGGTATGTTATTGGAAATAAAGCTATGTTAAATAATGTATATCCCTTTGGCAGAGAAATTGTTTTGTATATTGAGAAATATTGAAAAAAAAAAGAAAAAAAAAAAGAATCAATGAAGCCAGCAATACTGTTCTGATTGCTAATCACGCTAGTGTCAGCAGAACCAATCAAGCCAGCAATGGTGTCATGGCCACACTAGTGGTTGTGTCAACTGAGACAGTGTCCCTGAATGTAGTGATGTCAAAACCAGTATACAACAGGACCAGTGTCCTGATCACCGCAGCATCAGTGCCAGTGTCAACAGAGCCAGGTGTCCCTTATGGCAGTGATGCCAGACCAGTATGTGCCAGCACCAGTTTCCGGATCACTGCCACAGCAGCTATTCTGATCACTAGTCATACCAATGGCAGCAGAGCCATTCAATCCAGTAAAGTATCCTGATCACTGCTACACCAGTACCAGTGCCAAATGTACCAGTGTCCCTGATTGCAGTGTTGCCAGACCAGTATATGC
This sequence comes from Aquarana catesbeiana, assembly GCF_042186555.1. Lineage (NCBI taxonomy): Eukaryota > Metazoa > Chordata > Amphibia > Anura > Ranidae > Aquarana > Aquarana catesbeiana. Next base: position 125,600,116 of record NC_133334.1, on the reverse strand, counting down.
CAGCACCAGTGTCCTGATCACCACCACTCCAGTGCAAGTTTCAACAGAGCCATTGTCCCCGATGGCAGTGATGCAAGACCAGTATGTGCCAGCACCAGTTTCCAGATCACTGCCACAGCATTGCCAGTGTCAGCAGAGTCAGTGATCCCAGCAATACTGTTCTGATCGCTAGTCATGCCAGTATCATCAGAACCACGTAACATTCCTCCATTATGACCAGGACACAATATAAAATATTTATGAAATTCCTGCATTTTAATGACAATTCCCTGTGCCCTCCCTAAAGTAATACTGAATATGACATGTTTATAAAATTAGGCCACTTAATAATCATTTTCCCCCCCAAATTTTCCAAGTGTTATACTCCCAACAAACACATTTACATTGATGAGTCCCTCATTTTACAGGTAAGCTGGGCATCAAACAGTATATTTCCAGTAAAAGTAAATAATTCTATTTGGCTAGGCTGTGAAAATGTGGTATCTCCATACATACATACTTGTGGTATCTCCATACGCAGGAGGAGTAGCAGAAAGTGTTTTGGGGTTTAATTCATAAGTATGTTCATGCTATGTATTAGAAATTAGGGATGAGCAGATGGTTCGCCCCAAGCATAACATTCGCTGTTTGGACGTTCGACGAACAGCCGAACAAACGGGTCGTTTGACCGTTTGTTCGGTCCCCCGAACCAACCTCAATGCATTGCGGTGCTGAACAGTGCATTGCAAGCCCTGATTGGCTGAAGCGGTGAAAGCTTCAGCCAATCGGGGCATAGAGCACTGTCAGAGACATGATTGGACACTGTCGTCATGACTTTATCCAATCACGGCTCATTCCTGCCCCACAGTATAAAAGTATTCTTTCAATGGCAGCCATTTTCAGTGTGATTTTGCGTGGAGAGAGATAGAACAGGGCTCTGTTAAGTTCTATTAGTTAGTTAGTGTGCTATACTGTGCTATTTTGCTTCAATTGTCAGTGTAGAATATTAGTTTAGTGTCAGTCTAGGGATAGTGTGAGTATAGTGAGGAAGACCATCATTCAGCTTTGCATAGTGTGCAGCAAGAGTAGGGACAGCTCAGATAGTTTCAGTGTAGTGTAGTGAGACTGTGTCAGTAATCTTTACATTAGTGTATAGCTAGAGTAGGGACAGTTCAGATAGAATCAGTGTAGTGACGGTTGAACACCGTCTATTTAATTGCGTTACTGCCAGTTTAACGCCATTTACTTCTGTGTGCATTACAGCCAGTTTAACGCCTTATGGTTTTGTGCGTTACTGCCAGTTTAATGCCATATAGTTCTGTGTGCGTTACTGCCAGTTTATCGCTATATAGTTCTGTGTGCGTTACTGCCAGTTTAATACCATATAGTCATTTGTGCGTTACTGCCGGTTTAACACCATATAGTTCTGTGTGCATTACTGCCAGTTTAACGCCGTTTACTTTTGTGTGTGTTACTGCCAGTTTAACGTCATTTACTTTTGTGTGCGTTACTGCCAGTTTAACGCCATATAGTTCTGTGTGTCACTGTATGTTTGGCGCATTATATTGCAGTATATTATAGTGTATCCGTGGAGTGTGTCTGTGTAGTGTGAGTACTCAAATTAAAGTGCACCAAACACCTCTTTACATTGATTAAAGTCTATCTATGTACAGATTTCAACTTCTTCTTAACATTTGCTTATAAGCACCGGCCCCTCCCTCCCAATAATGTCTGGGAGGACAACAAGGAGAGGCAGACGTTCCCTTTTCACTGTAAGGGGGCCAGCAACAAATGTGTCCACAGGCAAAGGTGGACGTGGTGGTCAGTCCTCAGGCAGGGCATCATTTCCTCCGTTTAGTGAGTTTGTGTTGGACTGGCTTACTAAACCTTCCTCATCCTCCTCATCCTCTGTCACGCAAGCAAAGACAAGTGTGTATTCCTATGGAAATAAGAAAATCCTGGACTGCCACACTCTGAAGACAGACATCTTTATTCCATAAATTGATTAAAATCCAACAAAAGCCATCTCACAGGAACAGAGCATAGCAATAACTAACACGTTTCACATCAAAAGATGCTTACTCATAGCTAAAAGGTGTGTATTCCCTGCAGTTGCCAGTGTGGATAAACCTGCCTCCTTGTCCACATCTATTCCTGCCATAGCCCCAACATCAGCCATTGAGGGGTCAGCTGAGTTATTTGACCACAGAATCAGCCGCTTGCTCCTTGATGATGCCCAGCCATTACTGGATTCAGATGTTGGTTCTGAGGATGATAGGAACATGAGCCTAGAGAGAGGGAGGAACACTGGTAGACAAATTGGCATTCATGTTCCTCAAGCCTCAGCGTATTGTCAAGCTGTCTCCAGTGGTAATGATGAAGATGGAGAAGATGGAGATGATGATGATGATGATGATGAGGTCACTGATGTAACTTGGGTGCCAGATAGAGCAGAGGAAACTGAAGGTGAGGTGGCACAACCCCAAGGAGGCCGACATCAAGAAAGAGTAGAGAGCAGCTACCCTATTCCATCACATTCTGCAGCTGTTATCTCCCAGTCCACTCCCCAAAGCTCAGCTGTCTGGGCCTTTTTCAGCACATCTGCAGGAGATCGCACTGTTTCTATCTGCAAACTGTGTCTCAGGCACATCAAATGTGGCAAAAACACCAACCATTTGGGTACCACATACTTAACAAGACATTTAATGTCCAACCACTCAGCCCATTGGCAAGAGCACCTAAAAGCCACACAAAAGGGACACAAATCTGTCCCCCCACCGAGCCATTACCCCCTTCAGTGAATTTGCACAATGTGCTGTACCACAATGGCAGGTTCCCAGTTGCTACTACTTTTCACGTAAGGCTGTTCCATCTCTATACCATCATGTGGAAGGGAATGTTCTGGCATAGTTGGGCAAGGCAGTCAGCCGTAAAATCCACCTTACTGCCGACATGTGGTCCAGCATGCATGGACAGGGATGATATATTTACTTCACAGCACACTGGGTAATGGTGCTTGCAACTCGAAAGGATGTAGGACAGGGCTCGTTGCTGCAGCTTGTTGTGCCCTCACGTCTGCATACAGCTGGTGGAGATGATGCCAGACCTGTGAGCTCTACCCCCTCCTCCTCCTCTTCCACCTCCATGCCCCCCTCTGCAGAATTGTCCTGTGAACATCAGGTATCAAAGGGCTATTACCAGAGTCAGGCTAAAAGGTGCCATGCAGTGCTTCAGCTGGTATGTTTAGGGGACAGGAACTACAGGCATACTCCACTTTTAAGTACACAATGGGTTTTATTTACTAAAGCTAGAAAGTGCAAAATCAGGCTCACTTGTGCATAGAAACCAATGAGCTTCTAACCCCAGTTTGTTCAATTAAGCTTTGGTAATAAAACCCGGAAGCTGATTGGTTTCTATGCAGAAGTGAGTCTGATTTTGCACTTTCCAGCTTTAATAAATAAACCCCATTGTGTACTCAAAAGTGGGGTATGCCTGTACACCAGAGCAAAAATTCTTGCAGCTCTGCAGGGACAGGCTCAGAGGTGGCTCACACTATGCCAGCTGGAGCCAGGAATGGTGGTGTGCGATAATGGCTCAAACCTCCTGTTTGCCCTTAGACAGGGAAACTTGACACATGTGCCATGCCTGGCACATGTCCTCAATTTGGTGGTGCAGTGTTTCCTAAATACGTACTCAGGGTTGCAAGATGTGCTAAAGCTGGCCAGAAGAGTCTGTAGCCATTTCAGACGGTCATACACAGCCAGTGCTCGGTTGGCTGAAATTCAGCAGGAAATCCACCTGCCCATAAACCGCCTGATTTGTGACATGCTCACCAGGTAGAACTCGACTTTGTCAATGCTGCAGCGGCTATACTTCCAGCAGAGGGCCATCAATGAGTACCTGTGCGAATAGGGCACGACGAAAGGCTCAGGCCTTCTCTGCTTTTTTTCCCCACGCCAATGGCTGATCATTAAGGATGCATGCACTGTATTGTCACCATTTGAGGAGGCCACAAGGATGGTGAGCCGTGACAGTGCATGCATAAGTGACACAATCCCTGTTGTGTTCCTGCTTGAGCAGACTCTGTGTGGCATTATGGACAGGGCACTGGAGGCAGAGCAGCAGGAGGAAGAGGAGGCCTTCATTTCCTCTCAAGGCCCACTTTATCCAGACACCATCATTCCTATGTCATAGAACACACAGGAGGAGAGAGGGGAGGAGGATCAGGAGGAAGATTCTGGCACTTTCATAGGCTTGGAAGAAGAGGAAGACATGTGTCAATCTGTAAGCGATGGCTTTCCAACCCCAGAACCCTTGGGAATAGTACAAGGCTGGGAGGAGGAAGTTCCAGATGCTGTCATCCTGAGTGACCCCGAGGAGTCTGCTTCTCAAGCCCCGGCTAGGGTGGCCATGTGTCCCGGATTGCCCGGGATTGTCCCTTATTTAAGATATTTGTCCCGTGTCCCGGGTACCTTCATTCCGGGACAATACAGCGTCCCGGAATGAAAAAAAAACACACCGCCGGCGGCTGGCACTCCATCTCCGAGTCTGTGACTGCCTGCCACCCTTATCACAGACTCAGTATATACACACAACAAGTAGCGCAGCTTAGCTCAAGTGCCTTAACTGGTTGCTAGGCTAGGGCCGCCCGCCCCGCGTCTAGCAACCAGTGACGTCAGCTGGCACGTGGAGTCAGTGCAGTGGGCTCTCTGGGCACCCGCACGGCACGGCGGCGACGGCGCAGTGCGCACTCTAGCCTCTACACTCTAGCCTCTACACGCTACGGGCGGGCCTACGGCTGAGCAGAGCAGCGCGCCTGAGAGAGAGAGCAGCCGCCACTGCCAGCCTGAGTGCCAGTGTCAGTGAGTCCACTAGCCTGCCCTGTGCGCGCCGCCCAGCCCCAGTCAGTGACAGTGGTGGAACGGAAGGTGCCTGCCGTGCCGCTGCCAGTGACCACCAGTCCCGGAGCGCCGAGCCGACTACAGCAGCTACTCCAGCAGCCGCACATTGATTGCCACTGCAGTGCCAGCCAGCAAGCAACCCTCGCCTGAGTCCTCCCTCAGGCCCTCCGGCTACCTCCCGCCCACGAGGTCCGCCCGCCAGAGATACTACAGGTTAGTGTAACTTCCACAGCACACTACCTAGTGAGCAATGCACACACTCCCTCTCAAATCTGCTGCTGTCCCCAGACCCCCACCCCCCTCAGTTCTGCTGCTGTCCCCAGACCCCCACCACCCTCAGTTCTGCTGCTGTCCCCAGACCCCCACCCCCCTCAGTTCTGCTGCTGTCCCCAGACCCCCACCCCCCTCAGTTCTGCTGCTGTCCCCCACTCCCCTCAGATCTGCTGCTGTCTCCCACACTCCCCCTCAGTTCTGCTGCTCTCCCCCTCCATCTTTCCTCCATGTCCCCCTCCGTTCTGCTGCTGTCCCCCTCCGTTCTTCCTCTGTGTCCCCCTCTGTTCTTCCTCCGTGTCCCCCTCCATTCTGCTGCTGTCCCCCTCCATTCTTCCTCCGTGTCCCCCTCCATTCTTCCTCCGTGTCCCCCTCCTTTCTTCCTCCGTGTCCCCCTCTGTTCTTCCTCCGTGTCCCCCTCCATTCTGCTGCTGTCCCCCTCCGTTCTTCCTCTGTGTCCCCCTCCGTTCTTCCTCTGTGTCCCCCTCCGTTCTTCCTCTGTGTCCCCCTCCGTTCTTCCTCTGTGTCCCCTTCCGTTCTCCCTCTGTGCCCCCCTCCGTTCTTCCTCTGTGCCCCCCTCCGTTCTTCCTCTGTGTCCCCCTCCTTTCTTCCTCTGTGTCCCCCTCCGTTCTTCCTCTGTGTCCCCCTCCGTTCTTCCTCCGTGTCCCCCTACGTTCTTCCTCTGTGTCCCCCTCCGTTCTTGCTCTGTGTCCCCCTCCGTTCTTCCTCCGTGTCCCCCTCCGTTCTTCCTCCGTGTCCCCCTCCGTTCTTCCTCCGTGTCCCCCTCCGTTCTTCCTCCGTGTCCCCCTCCGTTCTTCCTCTGTGTCCCCCTCCATTCTTCCTCTGTGTCCCCCTCCTTTCTTCCTCCGTGTCCCCCTCTGTTCTTCCTCCATGTCCCCCTCCATTCTGCTGCTGTCCCCCTCTGTTCTTCCTCTGTGTCCCCCTCCATTCTTCCTCTGTGTCCCCCTCCGTTCTTCCTCTGTGTCCCCCTCCGTTCTTCCTCTGTGTCCCCCTCCGTTCTTCCTCCGTGTCCCCCTCCGTTCTTCCTCCGTGTCCCCCTCCATTCTTCCTCTGTGTCCCCCTCAATTCTTCCTCTGTGTCCCCCTCCATTCTTCCTCTGTGTCCCCCTCCATTCTTCCTCTGTGTCCCCCTCCTTTCTTCCTCCGTGTCCCCCTCTGTTCTTCCTCCATGTCCCCCTCCATTCTGCTGCTGTCCCCCTCTGTTCTTCCTCTGTGTCCCCCTCCGTTCTTCCTCCGTGTCCCCCTCTGTTCTTCCTCCATGTCCCCCTCCATTCTGCTGCTGTCCCCCTCTGTTCTTCCTCTGTGTCCCCCTCCGTTCTTCCTCTGTGTCCCCCTCCGTTCTTCCTCTGTGTCCCCCTCCATTCTTCCTCTGTGACCCCCTCCATTCTTCCTCTGTGTCCCCCTCCTTTCTTGCTCCGTGTTCCCCTCTGTTCTTCCTCCGTGTCCCCCTCCGTTCTTCCTCCGTGTCCCCCTCCGTTCTTCCTCTGTGTCCCCCTCCATTCTTCCTCTGTGTCCCCCTCCATTCTTCCTCTGTGTCCCCCTCCATTCTTCCTCTGTGTCCCCCTACTTTCTTCCTCCATGTCCCCCTCCATTCTGCTGCTGTCCCCCTCTGTTCTTCCTCTGTGTCCCCCTCCGTTCTTCCTCTGTGTCCCCCTCGGTTCTTCCTCTGTGTCCCCCTCCGTTCTTCCTCTGTGTTCCCCTCCGTTCTTCCTCTGTGTCCCCCTCTGTTCTTCCTCCGTGTCCCCCTCCGTTCTTCCTCCGTGTCCCCCTCCGTTCTTCCTCTGTGTCCCCCTCCATTCTTCCTCTGTGTCCCCCTCCATTCTTCCTCTGTGTCCCCCTCCATTCTTCCTCTGTGTCCCCCTCCTTTCTTCCTCCGTGTCCCCCTCTGTTCTTCCTCCATGTCCCCCTCCATTCTGCTGCTGTCCCCCTCTGTTCTTCCTCTGTGTCCCCCTCCGTTCTTCCTCTGTGTCCCCCTCCGTTCTTCCTCTGTGTCCCCCTCCATTCTTCCTCTGTGTCCCCCTCCTTTCTTCCTCTGTGTCCCCCTCCGTTCTTCCTCTGTGTCCCCCTCCTTTCTTCCTCCGTGTCCCCCTCCATTCTGCTGCTGTCCCCCTCCGTTCTTCCTCAGTGTCCCCCTCCGTTCTTCCTCTGTGTCCCCCTCCGTTCTTCCTCTGTGTCCCCCTCCGTTCTTCCTCTGTGTCCCCCTCCTTTCTTCCTCCGTGTCCCCCTCCATTCTGCTGCTGTCCCCCTCCGTTCTTCCTCAGTGTCCCCCTCCGTTCTTCCTCTGTGTCCCCCTCCTTTCTTCCTCCGTGTCCCCCTCTGTTCTTCCTCCGTATCCCCCTCCATTCTTCTGCTGTCCCCCTCCGTTCTTCCTCCGTGTCCCCCTCCATTCTGCTGCTGTCCCCCTCCATTCTTCCTCTGTGTCTCCCTCCATTCTTCCTCTGTGTCCCCCTCCATTCTTCCTCTGTGTCCCCCTCCATTCTTCCTCTGTGTCCCCCTCCTTTCTTCCTCTGTGTCCCCCTCCTTTCTTCCTCTGTGTCCCCCTCCATTCTTCCTCTGTGTCCCCCTCTTTTCTTCCTCCGTGTCCCCCTCTGTTCTTGCTCCGTGTCCCCCTCCATTCTGCTGCTGTCCCCCTCCGTTCTTCCTCTGTGTCCCCCTCCGTTCTTCCTCTGTGTCCCCCTCCGTTCTTCCTCTGTGTCCCCCTCCGTTCTTCCTCTGTGTCCCCCTCCGTTCTTCCTCTGTGTCCCCCTCCGTTCTTCCTCTGTGTCCCCCTCCGTTCTTCCTTTGTGTCCCCCTCCGTTCTTCCTCTGTGTCCCCCTCCATTCTTCCTCTGTGTCCCCCTCCATTCTTCCTCTGTGTCCCCCTCCTTTCTTCCTCCGTGTCCCCCTCTGTTCTTCCTCCATGTCCCCCTCCATTCTGCTGCTGTCCCCCTCTGTTCTTCCTCTGTGTCCCCCTCCGTTCTTCCTCTGTGTCCCCCTCCGTTCTTCCTCTGTGTCCCCCTCCGTTCTTCCTCTGTGTCCCCCTCCATTCTTCCTCCGTGTCCCCCTCCGTTCTTCCTCCGTGTCCCCTCCGTTCTTCCTCTGTGTCCCCCTCAATTCTTCCTCTGTGTCCCCCTCCATTCTTCCTCTGTGTCCCCCTCCATTCTTCCTCTGTGTCCCCCTCCTTTCTTCCTCCGTGTCCCCCTCTGTTCTTCCTCCATGTCCCCCTCCATTCTGCTGCTGTCCCCCTCTGTTCTTCATCTGTGTCCCCCTCCGTTCTTCCTCCGTGTCCCCCTCTGTTCTTCCTCCATGTCCCCCTCCATTCTGCTGCTGTCCCCCTCTGTTCTTCCTCTGTGTCCCCCTCCATTCTTCCTCTGTGTCCCCCTCCGTTCTTCCTCTGTGTCCCCCTCCGTTCTTCCTCTGTGCCCCCCTCCATTCTTCCTCTGTGTCCCCCTCCTTTCTTCCTCCGTGTCCCCCTCTGTTCTTCCTCCGTGTCCCCCTCCGTTCTTCCTCCGTGTCCCCCTCCGTTCTTCCTCTGTGTCCCCCTCCATTCTTCCTCTGTGTCCCCCTCCATTCTTCCTCTGTGTCCCCCTCCATTCTTCCTCTGTGTCCCCCTCCATTCTTCCTCTGTGTCCCCCTCCTTTCTTCCTCCGTGTCCCCCTCTGTTCTTCCTCCATGTCCCCCTCCATTCTGCTGCTGTCCCCCTCTGTTCTTCCTCTGTGTCCCCCTCCGTTCTTCCTCTGTGTCCCCCTCCGTTCTTCCTCTGTGTCCCCCTCCGTTCTTCCTCTGTGTCCCCCTCCGTTCTTCCTCCGTGTCCCCCTCCGTTCTTCCTCCGTGTCCCCCTCCGTTCTTCCTCCGTGTCCCCCTCCGTTCTTCCTCTGTGTTGCCCTCCATTCTTCCTCTGTGTCCCCCTCCATTCTTCCTCTGTGTCCCCCTCCATTCTTCCTCTGTGTCCCCCTCCTTTCTTCCTCCGTGTCCCCCTCTGTTCTTCCTCCGTGTTCCCCTCCATTCTGCTGCTGTCCCCCTCCGTTCTTCCTCTGTGTCCCCCTCCGTTCTTCCTCTGTGTCCCCCTCCATTCTTCCTCTGTGTCCCCCTCCTTTCTTCCTCTGTGTCCCCCTCCTTTCTTCCTCTATGTCCCCCTCCGTTCTTACTCTGTGTCCCCCTCTGTTCTTCCTCCGTGTCCCCCTCCATTCTGCTGCTGTCCCCCTCCGTTCTTCCTCTGTGTCCCCCTCCGTTCTTCCTCTGTGTCCCCCTCCGTTCTTCCTTTGTGTCCCCCTCCTTTCTTCCTCCGTGTCCCCCTCTGTTCTTCCTCCGTGTCCCCCTCTGTTCTTCCTCCGTGTCCCCCTCCATTCTGCTGCTGTCCCCCTCCGTTCTTCCTCTGTGTCCCCCTCCGTTCTTCCTCCGTGTCCCCCTCCGTTCTTCCTCCGTGTCCCCCTCCGTTCTTCCTCTGTGTCCCCCTCCATTCTTCCTCTGTGTCCCCCTCCATTCTTCCTCTGTGTCCCCCTCCATTCTTCCTCTGTGTCCCCCTCCATTCTTCCTCTGTGTCCCCCTCCTTTCTTCCTCCGTGTCCCCCTCTGTTCTTCCTCCATGTCCCCCTCCATTCTGCTGCTGTCCCCCTCTGTTCTTCCTCTGTGTCCCCCTCCGTTCTTCCTCTGTGTCCCCCTCTTTTCTTCCTCTGTGTCCCCCTCCTTTCTTCCTCCGTGTCCCCCTCTGTTCTTCCTCCGTGTCCCCCTCCATTCTGCTGCTGTCCCCCTCTGTTCTTCCTCCGTGTCCCCCTCCATTCTGCTGCTGTCCCCCTCCATTCTTCCTCTGTGTCCCCCTCCATTCTTCCTCTGTGTCCCCCTCCATTCTTCCTCTGTGTCCCCCTCCATTCTTCCTCTGTGTCCCCCTCCTTTCTTCCTCTGTGTCCCCCTCCTTTCTTCCTCTGTGTCCCCCTCCATTCTTCCTCTGTGTCCCCCTCCTTTCTTCCTCCGTGTCCCCCTCTGTTCTTCCTCCGTGTCCGCCTCCATTCTGCTGCTGTCCCCCTCCGTTCTTCCTCTGTGTCCCCCTCCGTTCTTCCTCTGTGTCCCCCTCCGTTCTTCCTCTGTGTCCCCCTCCGTTCTTCCTCTGTGTCCCCCTTCCGTTCTTCCTCTGTGTCCCCCTCCGTTCTTCCTCTGTGTCCCCCTCCGTTCTTCCTCTGTGTCCCCCTCCGTTCTTCCTCTGTGTCCCCCTCCATTCTTCCTCTGTGTCCCCCTCCTTTCTTCCTCCGTGTCCCCCTCTGTTCTTCCTCCATGTCCCCCTCCATTCTGCTGCTGTCCCCCTCTGTTCTTCCTCTGTGTCCCCCTCCGTTCTTCCTCTGTGTCCCCCTCCGTTCTTCCTCTGTGTCCCCCTCCGTTCTTCCTCCGTGTCCCCCTCCGTTCTTCCTCCGTGTCCCCCTCCGTTCTTCCTCCGTGTCCCCCTCCGTTCTTCCTCCGTGTCCCCCTCCATTCTTCCTCTGTGTCCCCCTCCATTCTTCCTCTGTGTCCCCCTCCTTTCTTCCTACGTGTCCCCCTCTGTTCTTCCTCCGTGTCCCCCTCCGTTCTTCCTCTGTGTCCCCCTCCATTCTTCCTCTGTGTCCCCCTCCATTCTTCCTCTGTGTCCCCCTCCATTCTTCCTCCGTGTCCCCCTCCATTCTTCCTCTGTGTCCCCCTCCATTCTTCCTCTGTGTCCCCCTCCTTTCTTCCTCCGTGTCCCCCTCTGTTCTTCCTCCGTGTCCCCCTCCGTTCTTCCTCTGTGTCCCCCTCCATTCTTCCTCTGTGTCCCCCTCCATTCTTCCTCTGTGTCCCCCTCCATTCTTCCTCTGTGTCCCCCTCCTTTCTTCCTCCGTGTCCCCCTCTGTTCTTCCTCCATGTCCCCCTCCATTCTGCTGCTGTCCCCCTCTGTTCTTCCTCTGTGTCCCCCTCCGTTCTTCCTCTGTGTCCCCCTCCGTTCTTCCTCTGTGTCCCCCTCCGTTCTTCCTCTGTTCCTCTCCGTTCTTCCTCCGTGTCCCCCTCCGTTCTTCCTCCGTGTCCCCCTCCGTTCTGCCTCTGTGTCCCCCTCCATTCTTCCTCTGTGTCCCCCTCCTTTCTTCCTCCGTGTCCCCCTCTGTTCTTCCTCCGTATCCCCCTCCATTCTGCTGCTGTCCCCCTCCGTTCTTCCTCTGTGTCCCCCTCCGTTCTTCCTCTGTGTCCCCCTCCGTTCTTCCTCTGTGTCCCCCTCCGTTCTTCCTCCGTGTCCCCCTCCGTTCTTCCTCCGTGTCCCCCTCCGTTCTTCCTCTGTGTCCCCCTCAATTCTTCCTCTGTGTCCCCCTCCATTCTTCCTCTGTGTCCCCCTCTGTTCTTCCTCCATGTCCCCCTCCATTCTGCTGCTGTCCCCCTCTGTTCTTCCTCTGTGTCCCCCTCCGTTCTTCCTCCGTGTCCCCCTCTGTTCTTCCTCCATGTCCCCCTCCATTCTGCTGCTGTCCCCCTCTGTTCTTCCTCTGTGTCCCCCTCCGTTCTTCCTCTGTGTCCCCCTCCGTTCTTCCTCTGTGTCCCCCTCCATTCTTCCTCTGTGACCCCCTCCATTCTTCCTCCGTGTCCCCCTCTTTTCTTCCTCCGTGTTCCCCTCTGTTCTTCCTCCGTGTCCCCCTCCGTTCTTCCTCCGTGTCCCCCTCCGTTCTTCCTCTGTGTCCCCCTCCATTCTTCCTCTGTGTCCCCCTCCATTCTTCCTCTGTGTCCCCCTACTTTCTTCCTCCGTGTCCCCCTCTGTTCTTCCTCCATGTCCCCCTCCATTCTGCTGCTGTCCCCCTCTGTTCTTCCTCTGTGTCCCCCTCCGTTCTTCCTCTGTGTCCCCCTCCGTTCTTCCTCTGTGTCCCCCTCCGTTCTTCCTCTGTGTCCCCCTCCGTTCTTCCTCTGTGTTCCGCTCCGTTCTTCCTCCGTGTCCCCCTCCGTTCTTCCTCCGTGTCCCCCTCCGTTCTTCCTCTGTGTCCCCCTCCATTCTTCCTCTGTGTCCCCCTCCATTCTTCCTCTGTGTCCCCCTCCATTCTTCCTCTGTGTCCCCCTCCATTATTCCTCTGTGTCCCCCTCCTTTCTTCCTCCGTGTCCCCCTCTGTTCTTCCTCCATGTCCCCCTCCATTCTGCTGCTGTCCCCCTCTGTTCTTCCTCTGTGTCCCCCTCCGTTCTTCCTCTGTGTCCCCCTCCGTTCTTCCTCTGTGTCCCCCTCCATTCTTCCTCTGTGTCCCCCTCCATTCTTCCTCTGTGTCCCCCTCCTTTCTTCCTCCGTGTCCCCCTCTGTTCTTCCTCCGTGTTCCCCTCCATTCTGCTGCTGTCCCCCTCCGTTCTTCCTCTGTGTCCCCCTCCGTTCTTCCTCTGTGTCCCCCTCCATTCTTCCTCTGTGTCCCCCTCCTTTCTTCCTCTGTGTCCCCCTCCGTTCTTCCTCTGTGTCCCCCTCTGTTCTTCCTCCGTGTCCCCCTCCATTCTGCTGCTGTCCCCCTCCGTTCTTCCTCTGTGTCCCCCTCCGTTCTTCCTCTGTGTCCCCCTCCGTTCTTCCTCTGTGTCCCCCTCCTTTCTTCCTCCGTGTCCCCCTCTGTTCTTCCTCCGTGTCCCCCTCTGTTCTTCCTCCGTGTCCCCCTCTGTTCTTCCTCCGTGTCCCCCTCCATTCTGCTGCTGTCCCCCTCCGTTCTTCCTCTGTGTCCCCCTCCGTTCTTCCTCTGTGTCCCCCTCCGTTCTTCCTCCGTGTCCCCCTCCGTTCTTCCTCCGTGTCCCCCTCCGTTCTTCCTCCGTGTCCCCCTCCATTCTTCCTCTGTGTCCCCCTCCATTCTTCCTCTGTGTCCCCCTCCATTCTTCCTCTGTGTCCCCCTCCATTCTTCCTCTGTGTCCCCCTCCTTTCTTCCTCCGTGTCCCCCTCTGTTCTTCCTCCATGTCCCCCTCCATTCTGCTGCTGCCCCCCTCTGTTCTTCCTCTGTGTCCCCCTCCGTTCTTCCTCTGTGTCCCCCTCCGTTCTTCCTCTGTGTCCCCCTCCGTTCTTCCTCCGTGTCCCCCTCCGTTCTTCCTCCGTGTCCCCCTCCGTGTCCCCCTCCGTTCTTCCTCTGTGTCCCCCTCCATTCTTCCTCTGTGTCCCCCTCCATTCTTCCTCTGTGTCCCCCTCCATTCTTCCTCTGTGTCCCCCTCCTTTCTTCCTCCGTGTCCCCCTCTGTTCTTCCTCCATGTCCCCCTCCATTCTGCTGCTGTCCCCCTCTGTTCTTCCTCTGTGTCCCCCTCCGTTCTTCCTCCGTGTCCCCCTCTGTTCTTCCTCCATGTCCCCCTCCATTCTGCTGCTGTCCCCCTCCGTTCTTCCTCTGTGTCCCCCTCCGTTCTTCCTCTGTGTCCCCCTCCGTTCTTCCTCTGTGTCCCCCTCCGTTCTTCCTCTGTGTCCCCCTCCTTTCTTCCTCTGTGTCCCCCTCCTTTCTTCCTCCGTGTCCCCCTCTGTTCTTCCTCCGTGTCCCCCTCCATTCTGCTGCTGTCCCCCTCCATTCTTCCTCTGTGTCCCCCTCCTTTCTTCCTCTGTGTCCCCCTCCTTTCTTCCTCTGTGTCCCCCTCCATTCTTCCTCTGTGTCCCCCTCCTTTCTTCCTCTGTGTCCCCCTCCATTCTTCCTCTGTGTCCCCCTCCTTTCTTCCTCTGTGTCCCCCTCCTTTCTTCCTCCGTGTCCCCCTCTGTTCTTCCTCCATGTCCCCCTCCATTCTGCTGCTGTCCCCCTCTGTTCTTCCTCTGTGTCCCCCTCCGTTCTTCCTCCGTGTCCCCCTCTGTTCTTCCTCCATGTCCCCCTCCATTCTGCTGCTGTCCCCCTCCGTTCTTCCTCTGTGTCCCCCTCCGTTCTTCCTTTGTGTCCCCCTCCGTTCTTCCTCTGTGTCCCCCTCCATTCTTCCTCTGTGTCCCCCTCCATTCTTCCTCTGTGTCCCCCTCCTTTCTTCCTCCGTGTCCCCCTCTGTTCTTCCTCCATGTCCCCCTCCATTCTGCTGCTGTCCCCCTCTGTTCTTCCTCTGTGTCCCCCTCCGTTCTTCCTCTGTGTCCCCCTCCGTTCTTCCTCTGTGTCCCCCTCCGTTCTTCCTCTGTGTCCCCCTCCGTTCTTCCTCGGTGTACCCCTCCGTTCTTCCTCTGTGTCCCCCTCCGTTCTTCCTCTGTGTCCCCCTCCGTTCTTCCTCTGTGTCCCCCTCCATTCTTCCTCTGTGTCCCCCTCCATTCTTCCTCTGTGTCCCCCTCCTTTCTTCCTCCGTGTCCCCCTCTTTTCTTCCTCCATGTCCCCCTCCATTCTGCTGCTGTCCCCCTCTGTTCTTCCTCTGTGTCCCCCTCCGTTCTTCCTCCGTGTCCCCCTCTGTTCTTCCTCCATGTCCCCCTCCATTCTGCTGCTGTCCCCCTCTGTTCTTCCTCTGTGTCCCCCTCCGTTCTTCCTCTGTGTCCCCCTCCGTTCTTCCTCTGTGTCCCCCTCCATTCTTCCTCTGTGTCCCCCTCCATTCTTCCTCTGTGTCCCCCTCCTTTCTTCCTCCGTGTCCCCCTCTGTTCTTCCTCCGTGTCCCCCTCCGTTCTTCCTCTGTGTCCCCCTCCGTTCTTCCTCTGTGTCCCCCTCCATTCTTCCTCTGTGTCCCCCTCCATTCTTCCTCTGTGTCCCCCTCCATTCTTCCTCTGTGTCCCCCTCCATTCTTTCTCTGTGTCCCCCTCCTTTCTTCCTCCGTGTCCCCCTCTGTTCTTCCTCCATGTCCCCCTCCATTCTGCTGCTGTCCCCCTCTGTTCTTCCTCTGTGTCCCCCTCCGTTCTTCCTCTGTGTCCCCCTCCGTTCTTCCTCTGTGTCCCCCTCCGTTCTTCCTCTGTGTCCCCCTCCGTTCTTCCTCCGTGTTCCCCTCCATTCTTCCTCCGTGTCCCCCTCCGTTCTTCCTCCGTGTCCCCCTCCGTTCTTCCTCTGTGTCCCCCTCCATTCTTCCTCTGTGTCCCCCTCCATTCTTCCTCTGTGTCCCCCTCCATTCTTCCTCTGTGTCCCCCTCCTTTCTTCCTCTGTGTCCCCCTCCTTTCTTCCTCCGTGTCCCCCTCTGTTCTTCCTCCATGTCCCCCTCCATTCTGCTGCTGTCCCCCTCTGTTCTTCCTCTGTGTCCCCCTCCGTTCTTCCTCCGTGTCCCCCTCTGTTCTTCCTCCATGTCCCCCTCCATTCTGCTGCTGTCCCCCTCCGTTCTTCCTCTGTGTCCCCCTCCGTTCTTCCTTTGTGTCCCCCTCCGTTCTTCCTCTGTGTCCCCCTCCATTCTTCCTCTGTGTCCCCCTCCATTCTTCCTCTGTGTCCCCCTCCTTTCTTCCTCCGTGTCCCCCTCTGTTCTTCCTCCATGTCCCCCTCCATTCTGCTGCTGTCCCCCTCTGTTCTTCCTCTGTGTCCCCCTCCGTTCTTCCTCTGTGTCCCCCTCCGTTCTTCCTCTGTGTCCCCCTCCGTTCTTCCTCTGTGTCCCCCTCCGTTCTTCCTCTGTGTCCCCCTCCGTTCTTCCTCCGTGTCCCCTCCGTTCTTCCTCTGTGTCCCCCTCAATTCTTCCTCTGTGTCCCCCTCCATTCTTCCTCTGTGTCCCCCTCCATTCTTCCTCTGTGTCCCCCTCCTTTCTTCCTCCGTGTCCCCCTCTTTTCTTCCTCCATGTCCCCCTCCATTCTGCTGCTGTCCCCCTCTGTTCTTCCTCTGTGTCCCCCTCCGTTCTTCCTCTGTGTCCCGCTCCGTTCTTCCTCTGTGTCCCCCTCCGTTCTTCCTCTGTGTCCCCCTCCATTCTTCCTCTGTGTCCCCCTCCTTTCTTCCTCCGTGTCCCCCTCTGTTCTTCCTCCGTGTCCCCCTCCGTTCTTCCTCTGTGTCCCCCTCCGTTCTTCCTCTGTGTCCCCCTCCATTCTTCCTCTGTGTCCCCCTCCATTCTTCCTCTGTGTCCCCCTCCATTCTTCCTCTGTGTCCCCCTCCATTCTTTCTCTGTGTCCCCCTCCTTTCTTCCTCCGTGTCCCCCTCTGTTCTTCCTCCATGTCCCCCTCCATTCTGCTGCTGTCCCCCTCTGTTCTTCCTCTGTGTCCCCCTCCATTCTTCCTCTGTGTCCCCCTCCGTTCTTCCTCTGTGTCCCCCTCCGTTCTTCCTCCGTGTTCCCCTCCATTCTTCCTCCGTGTCCCCCTCCGTTCTTCCTCCGTGTCCCCCTCCGTTCTTCCTCTGTGTCCCCCTCCATTCTTCCTCTGTGTCCCCCTCCATTCTTCCTCTGTGTCCCCCTCCATTCTTCCTCTGTGTCCCCCTCCTTTCTTCCTCTGTGTCCCCCTCCTTTCTTCCTCCGTGTCCCCCTCTGTTCTTCCTCCATGTCCCCCTCCATTCTGCTGCTGTCCCCCTCTGTTCTTCCTCTGTGTCCCCCTCCGTTCTTCCTCCGTGTCCCCCTCTGTTCTTCCTCCATGTCCCCCTCCATTCTGCTGCTGTCCCCCTCTGTTCTTCCTCTGTGTCCCCCTCCATTCTTCCTCTGTGTCCCCCTCCTTTCTTCCTCTGTGTCCCCCTCCTTTCTTCCTCTGTGTCCCCCTCCGTTCTTCCTCTGTGTCCCCCTCTGTTCTTCCTCCGTGTCCCCCTCCATTCTGCTGCTGTCCCCCTCCGTTCTTCCTCTTTGTCCCCCTCCGTTCTTCCTCTGTGTCCCCCTCCGTTCTTCCTCTGTGTCCCCCTCCTTTTTTCCTCCTTGTCCCCCTCTGTTCTTCCTCTGTGTCCCCCTCTGTTCTTCCTCCGTGTCCCCCTCCATTCTGCTGCTGTCCCCCTCCGTTCTTCCTCTGTGTCCCCCTCCGTTCTTCCTCCGTGTCCCCCTCCGTTCTTCCTCTGTGTCCCCCTCCGTTCTTCCTCCGTGTCCCCCTCCGTTCTTCCTCTGTGTCCCCCTCCATTCTTCCTCTGTGTCCCCCTCCATTCTTCCTCTGTGTCCCCCTCCATTCTTCCTCTGTGTCCCCCTCCATTCTTCCTCTGTGTCCCCCTCCTTTCTTCCTCCGTGTCCCCCTCTGTTCTTCCTCCATGTCCCCCTCCATTCTGCTGCTTTCCCCCTCTGTTCTTCCTCTGTGTCCCCCTCCGTTCTTCCTCTGTGTCCCCCTCTTTTCTTCCTCTGTGTCCCCCTCCTTTCTTCCTCTGTGTCCCCCTCTGTTCTTCCTCCGTGTCCCCCTCCATTCTGCTGCTGTCCCCCTCTGTTCTTCCTCCGTGTCCCCCTCCATTCTGCTGCTGTCCCCCTCCATTCTTCCTCTGTGTCCCCCTCCATTCTTCCTCTGTGTCCCCCTCCATTCTTCCTCTGTGTCCCCCTCCATTCTTCCTCTGTGTCCCCCTCCTTTCTTCCTCTGTGTCCCCCTCCTTTCTTCCTCTGTGTCCCCCTCCATTCTTCCTCTGTGTCCCCCTCCTTTCTTCCTCCGTGTCCCCCTCTGTTCTTCCTCCGTGTCCCCCTCCATTCTGCTGCTGTCCCCCTCCGTTCTTCCTCTGTGTCCCCCTCCGTTCTTCCTCTGTGTCCCCCTCCGTTCTTCCTCTGTGTCCCCCTCCGTTCTTCCTCTGTGTCCCCCTCCGTTCTTCCTCTGTGTCCCCCTCCGTTCTTCCTCTGTGTCCCCCTCCGTTCTTCCTCTGTGTCCCCCTCCGTTCTTCCTCTGTGTCCCCCTCCATTCTTCCTCTGTGTCCCCCTCCATTCTTCCTCTGTGTCCCCCTCCTTTCTTCCTCCGTGTCCCCCTCTGTTCTTCCTCCATGTCCCCCTCCATTCTGCTGCTGTCCCCCTCTGTTCTTCCTCTGTGTCCCCCTCCGTTCTTCCTCTGTGTCCCCCTCCGTTCTTCCTCTGTGTCCCCCTCCGTTCTTCCTCTGTGTCCCCCTCCGTTCTTCCTCCGTGTCCCCCTCCGTTCTTCCTCTGTGTCCCCCTCCGTTCTTCCTCCGTGTCCCCCTCCATTCTTCCTCTGTGTCCCCCTCCATTCTTCCTCTGTGTCCCCCTCCTTTCTTCCTCCGTGTCCCCCTCTGTTCTTCCTCCGTGTCCCCCTCCGTTCTTCCTCTGTGTCCCCCTCCATTCTTCCTCTGTGTCCCCCTCCATTCTTCCTCTGTGTCCCCCTCCATTCTTCCTCTGTGTCCCCCTCCTTTCTTCCTCCGTGTCCCCCTCTGTTCTTCCTCCATGTCCCCCTCCATTCTGCTGCTGTCCCCCTCTGTTCTTCCTCTGTGTCCCCCTCCGTTCTTCCTCTGTGTCCCCCTCCGTTCTTCCTCTGTGTCCCCCTCCGTTCTTCCTCTGTGTCCCCCTCCGTTCTTCCTCCGTGTCCCCCTCCGTTCTTCCTCCGTGTCCCCCTCCGTTCTGCCTCTGTGTCCCCCTCCATTCTTCCTCTGTGTCCCCCTCCTTTCATCCTCCGTGTCCCCCTCTGTTCTTCCTCCGTGTCCCCCTCCATTCTGCTGCTGTCCCCCTCCGTTCTTCCTCTGTGTCCCCCTCCGTTCTTCCTCTGTGTCCCCCTCCGTTCTTCCTCTGTGTCCCCCTCCGTTCTTCCTCCGTGTCCCCCTCCGTTCTTCCTCCGTGTCCCCCTCCGTTCTTCCTCTGTGTCCCCCTCAATTCTTCCTCTGTGTCCCCCTCCATTCTTCCTCTGTGTCCCCCTCCATTCTTCCTCTGTGTCCCTCTCCTTTCTTCCTCCGTGTCCCCCTCTGTTCTTCCTCCATGTCCCCCTCCATTCTGCTGCTGTCCCCCTCTGTTCTTCCTCTGTGTCCCCCTCCGTTCTTCCTCCGTGTCCCCCTCTGTTCTTCCTCCATGTCCCCCTCCATTCTGCTGCTGTCCCCCTCTGTTCTTCCTCTGTGTCCCCCTCTGTTCTTCCTCTGTGTCCCCCTCCATTCTTCCTCTGTGTCCCCCTCCGTTCTTCCTCTGTGTCCCCCTCCATTCTTCCTCTGTGACCCCCTCCATTCTTCCTCTGTGTCCCCCTCCTTTCTTCCTCCGTGTTCCCCTCTGTTCTTCCTCCGTGTCCCCCTCTGTTCTTCCTCCGTGTCCCCCTCCGTTCTTCCTCCGTGTCCCCCTCCGTTCTTCCTCTGTGTCCCCCTCCATTCTTCCTCTGTGTCCCCTCCATTCTTCCTCTGTGTCCCCCTACTTTCTTCCTCCGTGTCCCCCTCTGTTCTTCCTCCATGTCCCCCTCCATTCTGCTGCTGTCCCCCTCTGTTCTTCCTCTGTGTCCCCCTCCGTTCTTCCTCTGTGTCCCCCTCCGTTCTTCCTCTGTGTCCCCCTCCGTTCTTCCTCTGTGTCCCCCTCCGTTCTTCCTCTGTGTCCCCCTCCGTTCTTCCTCCGTGTCCCCCTCCGTTCTTCCTCCGTGTCCCCCTCCGTTCTTCCTCCGTGTCCCCCTCCGTTCTTCCTCTGTGTCCCCCTCCATTCTTCCTCTGTGTCCCCCTCCATTCTTCCTCTGTGTCCCCCTCCTTTCTTCCTCCGTGTCCCCCTCTGTTCTTCCTCCATGTCCCCCTCAATTCTGCTGCTGTCCCCCTCTGTTCTTCCTCTGTGTCCCCCTCCGTTCTTCCTCTGTGTCCCCCTCCGTTCTTCCTCTGTGTCCCCCTCCATTCTTCCTCTGTGTCCCCCTCCATTCTTCCTCTGTGTCCCCCTCCTTTCTTCCTCCGTGTCCCCCTCTGTTCTTCCTCCGTGTTCCCCTCCATTCTGCTGCTGTCCCCCTCCGTTCTTCCTCTGTGTCCCCCTCCATTCTTCCTCTGTGTCCCCCTCCATTCTTCCTCTGTGTCCCCCTACTTTCTTCCTCCGTGTCCCCCTCTGTTCTTCCTCCATGTCCCCCTCCATTCTGCTGCTGTCCCCCTCTGTTCTTCCTCTGTGTCCCCCTCCGTTCTTCCTCTGTGTCCCCCTCCGTTCTTCCTCTGTGTCCCCCTCCGTTCTTCCTCTGTGTCCCCCTCCGTTCTTCCTCTGTGTCCCCCTCCGTTCTTCCTCCGTGTCCCCCTCCGTTCTTCCTCCGTGTCCCCCTCCGTTCTTCCTCTGTGTCCCCCTCCATTCTTCCTCTGTGTCCCCCTCCATTCTTCCTCTGTGTCCCCCTCCTTTCTTCCTCCGTGTCCCCCTCTGTTCTTCCTCCATGTCCCCCTCCATTCTGCTGCTGTCCCCCTCTGTTCTTCCTCTGTGTCCCCCTCCGTTCTTCCTCTGTTTCCCCCTCCGTTCTTCCTCTGTGTCCCCCTCCATTCTTCCTCTGTGTCCCCCTCCATTCTTCCTCTGTGTCCCCCTCCTTTCTTCCTCCGTGTCCCCCTCTGTTCTTCCTCCGTGTTCCCCTCCATTCTGCTGCTGTCCCCCTCCGTTCTTCCTCTGTGTCCCCCTCCGTTCTTCCTCTGTGTCCCCCTCCGTTCTTCCTCTGTGTCCCCCTCCTTTCTTCCTCTGTGTCCCCCTCCGTTCTTCCTCTGTGTCCCCCTCTGTTCTTCCTCCGTGTCCCCCTCCATTCTGCTGCTGTCCCCCTCCGTTCTTCCTCTG
This sequence comes from Aquarana catesbeiana, assembly GCF_042186555.1. NCBI lineage: Eukaryota > Metazoa > Chordata > Amphibia > Anura > Ranidae > Aquarana > Aquarana catesbeiana. Next base: position 125,579,570 of record NC_133334.1, on the reverse strand, counting down.
TGTCCCCCTCCGTTCTTCCTCTGTGTCCCCCTCCGTTCTTCCTCTGTGTCCCCCTCCTTTCTTCCTCCGTGTCCCCCTCTGTTCTTCCTCCGTGTCCCCTTCTGTTCTTCCTCCGTGTCCCCCTCTGTTCTTCCTCCGTGTCCCCCTCCATTCTGCTGCTGTCCCCCTCCGTTCTTCCTCTGTGTCCCCCTCCATTCTTCCTCTGTGTCCCCCTCCATTCTTCCTCTGTGTCCCCCTACTTTCTTCCTCCGTGTCCCCCTCTGTTCTTCCTCCATGTCCCCCTCCATTCTGCTGCTGTCCCCCTCTGTTCTTCCTCTGTGTCCCCCTCCGTTCTTCCTCTGTGTCCCCCTCCGTTCTTCCTCTGTGTCCCCCTCCGTTCTTCCTCTGTGTCCCCCTCCGTTCTTCCTCTGTGTCCCCCTCCGTTCTTCCTCCGTGTCCCCCTCCGTTCTTCCTCCGTGTCCCCCTCCATTCTTCCTCTGTGTCCCCCTCCATTCTTCCTCTGTGTCCCCCTCCATTCTTCCTCTGTGTCCCCCTCCATTCTTCCTCTGTGTCCCCCTCCTTTCTTCCTCCGTGTCCCCCTCTGTTCTTCCTCCATGTCCCCCTCCATTCTGCTGCTGTCCCCCTCTGTTCTTCCTCTGTGTCCCCCTCCGTTCTTCCTCTGTGTCCCCCTCCGTTCTTCCTCTGTGTCCCCCTCCATTCTTCCTCTGTGTCCCCCTCCATTCTTCCTCTGTGTCCCCCTCCTTTCTTCCTCTGTGTCCCCCTCTGTTCTTCCTCCGTGTTCCCCTCCATTCTGCTGCTGTCCCCCTCCGTTCTTCCTCTGTGTCCCCCTCCGTTCTTCCTCTGTGTCCCCCTCCATTCTTCCTCTGTGTCCCCCTCCTTTCTTCCTCTGTGTCCCCCTCCGTTCTTCCTCTGTGTCCCCCTCTGTTCTTCCTCCGTGTCCCCCTCCATTCTGCTGCTGTCCCCCTCCGTTCTTCCTCTGTGTCCCCCTCCGTTCTTCCTCTGTGTCCCCCTCCGTTCTTCCTCTGTGTCCCCCTCCTTTCTTCCTCCGTGTCCCCCTCTGTTCTTCCTCCGTGTCCCCCTCTGTTCTTCCTCCGTGTCCCCCTCTGTTCTTCCTCCGTGTCCCCCTCCATTCTGCTGCTGTCCCCCTCCGTTCTTCCTCTGTGTCCCCCTCCGTTCTTCCTCTGTGTCCCCCTCCGTTCTTCCTCCGTGTCCCCCTCCGTTCTTCCTCCGTGTCCCCCTCCGTTCTTCCTCTGTGTCCCCCTCCATTCTTCCTCTGTGTCCCCCTCCATTCTTCCTCTGTGTCCCCCTCCATTCTTCCTCTGTGTCCCCCTCCTTTCTTCCTCCGTGTCCCCCTCTGTTCTTCCTCCATGTCCCCCTCCATTCTGCTGCTGCCCCCCTCTGTTCTTCCTCTGTGTCCCCCTCCGTTCTTCCTCTGTGTCCCCCTCCGTTCTTCCTCTGTGTCCTCCCTCCGTTCTTCCTCTGTGTCCCCCTCCGTTCTTCCTCTGTGTCCCCCTCCTTTCTTCCTCTGTGTCCCCCTCCATTCTTACTCCGTGTCCCCCTCTGTTCTTCCTCCGTGTCCCCCTCCATTCTGCTGCTGTCCCCCTCCGTTCTTCCTCCGTGTCCCCCTCCATTCTGCTGCTGTCCCCCTCCATTCTTCCTCTGTGTCTCCCTCCATTCTTCCTCTGTGTCCCCCTCCATTCTTCCTCTGTGTCCCCCTCCATTCTTCCTCTGTGTCCCCCTCCTTTCTTCCTCTGTGTCCCCCTCCTTTCTTCCTCTGTGTCCCCCTCCATTCTTCCTCTGTGTCCCCCTCCTTTCTTCCTCCGTGTCCCCCTCTGTTCTTGCTCCGTGTCCCCCTCCATTCTGCTGCTGTCCCCCTCTGTTCTTCCTCTGTGTCCCCCTCCGTTCTTCCTCTGTGTCCCCCTCTGTTCTTCCTCTGTGTCCCCCTCTGTTCTTCCTCTGTGTCCCCCTCCGTTCTTCCTCTGTGTCCCCCTCCGTTCTTCCTCGGTGTCCCCCTCCGTTCTTCCTCTGTGTCCCCCTCCGTTCTTCCTCTGTGTCCCCCTCCGTTCTTCCTTTGTGTCCCCCTCTGTTCTTGCTCCGTGTCCCCCTCCATTCTGCTTCTGTCCCCCTCCGTTCTTCCTCTGTGTCCCCCTCCGTTCTTCCTCTGTGTCCCCCTCTGTTCTTCCTCTGTGTCCCCCTCCGTTCTTCCTCTGTGTCCCCCTCCGTTCTTCCTCTGTGTCCCCCTCCGTTCTTCCTCTGTGTCCCCCTCCGTTCTTCCTCTGTGTCCCCCTCCGTTCTTCCTTTGTGTCCCCCTCCGTTCTTCCTCTGTGTCCCCCTCCATTCTTCCTCTGTGTCCCCCTCCATTCTTCCTCTGTGTCCCCCTCCTTTCTTCCTCCGTGTCCCCCTCTGTTCTTCCTCCATGTCCCCCTCCATTCTGCTGCTGTCCCCCTCTGTTCTTCCTCTGTGTCCCCCTCCGTTCTTCCTCTGTGTCCCCCTCCGTTCTTCCTCTGTGTCCCCCTCCGTTCTTCCTCTGTGTCCCCCTCCGTTCTTCCTCCGTGTCCCCCTCCGTTCTTCCTCCGTGTCCCCTCCGTTCTTCCTCTGTGTCCCCCTCAATTCTTCCTCTGTGTCCCCCTCCATTCTTCCTCTGTGTCCCCCTCCATTCTTCCTCTGTGTCCCCCTCCTTTCTTCCTCCGTGTCCCCCTCTTTTCTTCCTCCATGTCCCCCTCCATTCTGCTGCTGTCCCCCTCTGTTCTTCCTCTGTGTCCCCCTTCGTTCTTCCTCCGTGTCCCCCTCTGTTCTTCCTCCATGTCCCCCTCCATTCTGCTGCTGTCCCCCTCTGTTCTTCCTCTGTGTCCCCCTCCGTTCTTCCTCTGTGTCCCCCTCCGTTCTTCCTCTGTGTCCCCCTCCATTCTTCCTCTGTGTCCCCCTCCATTCTTCCTCTGTGTCCCCCTCCATTCTTCCTCTGTGTCCCCCTCCTTTCTTCCTCCGTGTCCCCCTCTGTTCTTCCTCCATGTCCCCCTCCATTCTGCTGCTGTCCCCCTCTGTTCTTCCTCTGTGTCCCCCTCCGTTCTTCCTCTGTGTCCCCCTCCGTTCTTCCTCTGTGTCCCCCTCCGTTCTTCCTCCGTGTCCCCCTCCGTTCTTCCTCCGTGTCCCCCTCCGTTCTTCCTCCGTGTCCCCCTCCGTTCTTCCTCTGTGTCCCCCTCCATTCTTCCTCTGTGTCCCCCTCCGTTCTTCCTCTGTGTCCCCCTCCGTTCTTCCTCTGTGTCCCCCTCCATTCTTCCTCTGTGTCCCCCTCCATTCTTCCTCTGTGTCCCCCTCCTTTCTTCCTCCGTGTCCCCCTCTGTTCTTCCTCTGTGTTCCCCTCCATTCTGCTGCTGTCCCCCTCCGTTCTTCCTCTGTGTCCCCCTCCGTTCTTCCTCTGTGTCCCCCTCCATTCTTCCTCTGTGTCCCCCTCCTTTCTTCCTCTGTGTCCCCCTCCGTTCTTCCTCTGTGTCCCCCTCTGTTCTTCCTCCGTGTCCCCCTCCATTCTGCTGCTGTCCCCCTCCGTTCTTCCTCTGTGTCCCCCTCCGTTCTTCCTCTGTGTCCCCCTCCGTTCTTCCTCTGTGTCCCCCTCCTTTCTTCCTCTGTGTCCCCCTCTGTTCTTCCTCCGTGTCCCCCTCTGTTCTTCCTCCGTGTCCCCCTCTGTTCTTCCTCCGTGTCCCCCTCCATTCTGCTGCTGTCCCCCTCCGTTCTTCCTCTGTGTCCCCCTCCGTTCTTCCTCTGTGTCCCCCTCCGTTCTTCCTCCGTGTCCCCCTCCGTTCTTCCTCCGTGTCCCCCTCCGTTCTTCCTCTGTGTCCCCCTCCATTCTTCCTCTGTGTCCCCCTCCATTCTTCCTCTGTGTCCCCCTCCATTCTTCCTCTGTGTCCCCCTCCTTTCTTCCTCCGTGTCCCCCTCTGTTCTTCCTCCATGTCCCCCTCCATTCTGCTGCTGCCCCCCTCTGTTCTTCCTCTGTGTCCCCCTCCGTTCTTCCTCTGTGTCCCCCTCCATTCTTCCTCTGTGTCCCCCTCCTTTCTTCCTCCGTGTCCCCCTCCGTTCTTCCTCCGTGTCCCCCTCCGTGTCCCCCTCCGTTCTTCCTCTGTGTCCCCCTCCATTCTTCCTCTGTGTCCCCCTCCATTCTTCCTCTGTGTCCCCCTCCATTCTTCCTCTGTGTCCCCCTCCTTTCTTCCTCCGTGTCCCCCTCTGTTCTTCCTCCATGTCCCCCTCCATTCTGCTGCTGTCCCCCTCTGTTCTTCCTCTGTGTCCCCCTCCGTTCTTCCTCCGTGTCCCCCTCTGTTCTTCCTCCATGTCCCCCTCCATTCTGCTGCTGTCCCCCTCCGTTCTTCCTCTGTGTCCCCCTCCGTTCTTCCTCTGTGTCCCCCTCCGTTCTTCCTCTGTGTCCCCCTCCATTCTTCCTCTGTGTCCCCCTCCGTTCTTCCTCTGTGTCCCCCTCCTTTCTTCCTCTGTGTCCCCCTCCTTTCTTCCTCCGTGTCCCCCTCTGTTCTTCCTCCATGTCCCCCTCCATTCTGCTGCTGTCCCCCTCCGTTCTTCCTCTGTGTCCCCCTCCGTTCTTCCTCTGTGTCCCCCTCCGTTCTTCCTCTGTGTCCCCCTCCGTTCTTCCTCTGTGTCCTCCCTCCGTTCTTCCTCTGTGTCCCCCTCCGTTCTTCCTCTGTGTCCCCCTCCTTTCTTCCTCTGTGTCCCCCTCCATTCTTACTCCGTGTCCCCCTCTGTTCTTCCTCCGTGTCCCCCTCCATTCTGCTGCTGTCCCCCTCCGTTCTTCCTCCGTGTCCCCCTCCATTCTGCTGCTGTCCCCCTCCATTCTTCCTCTGTGTCTCCCTCCATTCTTCCTCTGTGTCCCCCTCCATTCTTCCTCTGTGTCCCCCTCCATTCTTCCTCTGTGTCCCCCTCCTTTCTTCCTCTGTGTCCCCCTCCTTTCTTCCTCTGTGTCCCCCTCCATTCTTCCTCTGTGTCCCCCTCCTTTCTTCCTCCGTGTCCCCCTCTGTTCTTGCTCCGTGTCCCCCTCCATTCTGCTGCTGTCCCCCTCCGTTCTTCCTCTGTGTCCCCCTCCGTTCTTCCTCTGTGTCCCCCTCTGTTCTTCCTCTGTGTCCCCCTCTGTTCTTCCTCTGTGTCCCCCTCCGTTCTTCCTCTGTGTCCCCCTCCGTTCTTCCTCGGTGTCCCCCTCCGTTCTTCCTCTGTGTCCCCCTCCGTTCTTCCTCTGTGTCCCCCTCCGTTCTTCCTTTGTGTCCCCCTCTGTTCTTGCTCCGTGTCCCCCTCCATTCTGCTGCTGTCCCCCTCCGTTCTTCCTCTGTGTCCCCCTCCGTTCTTCCTCTGTGTCCCCCTCCTTTCTTCCTCTGTGTCCCCCTCCATTCTTACTCCGTGTCCCCCTCTGTTCTTCCTCCGTGTCCCCCTCCATTCTGCTGCTGTCCCCCTCCGTTCTTCCTCCGTGTCCCCCTCCATTCTGCTGCTGTCCCCCTCCATTCTTCCTCTGTGTCTCCCTCCATTCTTCCTCTGTGTCCCCCTCCATTCTTCCTCTGTGTCCCCCTCCATTCTTCCTCTGTGTCCCCCTCCTTTCTTCCTCTGTGTCCCCCTCCTTTCTTCCTCTGTGTCCCCCTCCATTCTTCCTCTGTGTCCCCCTCCTTTCTTCCTCCGTGTCCCCCTCTGTTCTTGCTCCGTGTCCCCCTCCATTCTGCTGCTGTCCCCCTCCGTTCTTCCTCTGTGTCCCCCTCCGTTCTTCCTCTGTGTCCCCCTCTGTTCTTCCTCTGTGTCCCCCTCTGTTCTTCCTCTGTGTCCCCCTCCGTTCTTCCTCTGTGTCCCCCTCCGTTCTTCCTCGGTGTCCCCCTCCGTTCTTCCTCTGTGTCCTCCTCCGTTCTTCCTCTGTGTCCCCCTCCGTTCTTCCTTTGTGTCCCCCTCTGTTCTTGCTCCGTGTCCCCCTCCATTCTTCTGCTGTCCCCCTCCGTTCTTCCTCTGTGTCCCCCTCCGTTCTTCCTCTGTGTCCCCCTCTGTTCTTCCTCTGTGTCCCCCTCCGTTCTTCCTCTGTGTCCCCCTCCGTTCTTCCTCTGTGTCCCCCTCCGTTCTTCCTCTGTGTCCCCCTCCATTCTTCCTCTGTGTCCCCCTCCATTCTTCCTCTGTGTCCCCCTCCATTCTTCCTCTGTGTCCCCCTCCTTTCTTCCTCCGTGTCCCCCTCTGTTCTTCCTCCATGTCCCCCTCCATTCTGCTGCTGTCCCCCTCTGTTCTTCCTCTGTGTCCCCCTCCGTTCTTCCTCTGTGTCCCCCTCCGTTCTTCCTCTGTGTCCCCCTCCGTTCTTCCTCTGTGTCCCCCTCCGTTCTTCCTCCGTGTCCCCCTCCGTTCTTCCTCCGTGTCCCCCTCCGTTCTTCCTCCGTGTCCCCCTCCGTTCTTCCTCTGTGTCCCCCTCCATTCTTCCTCTGTGTCCCCCTCCGTTCTTCCTCTGTGTCCCCCTCCGTTCTTCCTCTGTGTCCCCCTCCATTCTTCCTCTGTGTCCCCCTCCATTCTTCCTCTGTGTCCCCCTCCTTTCTTCCTCCGTGTCCCCCTCTGTTCTTCCTCTGTGTTCCCCTCCATTCTGCTGCTGTCCCCCTCCGTTCTTCCTCTGTGTCCCCCTCCGTTCTTCCACTGTGTCCCCCTCCATTCTTCCTCTGTGTCCCCCTCCTTTCTTCCTCTGTGTCCCCCTCCGTTCTTCCTCTGTGTCCCCCTCTGTTCTTCCTCCGTGTCCCCCTCCATTCTGCTGCTGTCCCCCTCCGTTCTTCCTCTGTGTCCCCCTCCGTTCTTCCTCTGTGTCCCCCTCCGTTCTTCCTCTGTGTCCCCCTCCTTTCTTCCTCTGTGTCCCCCTCTGTTCTTCCTCCGTGTCCCCCTCTGTTCTTCCTCCGTGTCCCCCTCTGTTCTTCCTCCGTGTCCCCCTCCATTCTGCTGCTGTCCCCCTCCGTTCTTCCTCTGTGTCCCCCTCCGTTCTTCCTCTGTGTCCCCCTCCGTTCTTCCTCCGTGTCCCCCTCCGTTCTTCCTCCGTGTCCCCCTCCGTTCTTCCTCTGTGTCCCCCTCCATTCTTCCTCTGTGTCCCCCTCCATTCTTCCTCTGTGTCCCCCTCCATTCTTCCTCTGTGTCCCCCTCCTTTCTTCCTCCGTGTCCCCCTCTGTTCTTCCTCCATGTCCCCCTCCATTCTGCTGCTGCCCCCCTCTGTTCTTCCTCTGTGTCCCCCTCCGTTCTTCCTCTGTGTCCCCCTCCATTCTTCCTCTGTGTCCCCCTCCTTTCTTCCTCCGTGTCCCCCTCCGTTCTTCCTCCGTGTCCCCCTCCGTGTCCCCCTCCGTTCTTCCTCTGTGTCCCCCTCCATTCTTCCTCTGTGTCCCCCTCCATTCTTCCTCTGTGTCCCCCTCCATTCTTCCTCTGTGTCCCCCTCCTTTCTTCCTCCGTGTCCCCCTCTGTTCTTCCTCCATGTCCCCCTCCATTCTGCTGCTGTCCCCCTCTGTTCTTCCTCTGTGTCCCCCTCCGTTCTTCCTCCGTGTCCCCCTCTGTTCTTCCTCCATGTCCCCCTCCATTCTGCTGCTGTCCCCCTCCGTTCTTCCTCTGTGTCCCCCTCCGTTCTTCCTCTGTGTCCCCCTCCGTTCTTCCTCTGTGTCCCCCTCCATTCTTCCTCTGTGTCCCCCTCCGTTCTTCCTCTGTGTCCCCCTCCTTTCTTCCTCTGTGTCCCCCTCCTTTCTTCCTCCGTGTCCCCCTCTGTTCTTCCTCCATGTCCCCCTCCATTCTGCTGCTGTCCCCCTCCGTTCTTCCTCTGTGTCCCCCTCCGTTCTTCCTCTGTGTCCCCCTCCGTTCTTCCTCTGTGTCCCCCTCCGTTCTTCCTCTGTGTCCCCCTCCGTTCTTCCTCCGTGTCCCCCTCCGTTCTTCCTCCGTGTCCCCCTCCGTTCTTCCTCCGTGTCCCCCTCCGTTCTTCCTCTGTGTCCCCCTCCATTCTTCCTCTGTGTCCCCCTCCGTTCTTCCTCTGTGTCCCCCTCCGTTCTTCCTCTGTGTCCCCCTCCATTCTTCCTCTGTGTCCCCCTCCATTCTTCCTCTGTGTCCCCCTCCTTTCTTCCTCCGTGTCCCCCTCTGTTCTTCCTCTGTGTTCCCCTCCATTCTGCTGCTGTCCCCCTCCGTTCTTCCTCTGTGTCCCCCTCCGTTCTTCCTCTGTGTCCCCCTCCATTCTTCCTCTGTGTCCCCCTCCTTTCTTCCTCTGTGTCCCCCTCCGTTCTTCCTCTGTGTCCCCCTCTGTTCTTCCTCCGTGTCCCCCTCCATTCTGCTGCTGTCCCCCTCCGTTCTTCCTCTGTGTCCCCCTCCGTTCTTCCTCTGTGTCCCCCTCCGTTCTTCCTCTGTGTCCCCCTCCTTTCTTCCTCTGTGTCCCCCTCTGTTCTTCCTCCGTGTCCCCCTCTGTTCTTCCTCCGTGTCCCCCTCTGTTCTTCCTCCGTGTCCCCCTCCATTCTGCTGCTGTCCCCCTCCGTTCTTCCTCTGTGTCCCCCTCCGTTCTTCCTCTGTGTCCCCCTCCGTTCTTCCTCCGTGTCCCCCTCCGTTCTTCCTCCGTGTCCCCCTCCGTTCTTCCTCTGTGTCCCCCTCCATTCTTCCTCTGTGTCCCCCTCCATTCTTCCTCTGTGTCCCCCTCCATTCTTCCTCTGTGTCCCCCTCCTTTCTTCCTCCGTGTCCCCCTCTGTTCTTCCTCCATGTCCCCCTCCATTCTGCTGCTGCCCCCCTCTGTTCTTCCTCTGTGTCCCCCTCCGTTCTTCCTCTGTGTCCCCCTCCATTCTTCCTCTGTGTCCCCCTCCTTTCTTCCTCCGTGTCCCCCTCCGTTCTTCCTCCGTGTCCCCCTCCGTGTCCCCCTCCGTTCTTCCTCTGTGTCCCCCTCCATTCTTCCTCTGTGTCCCCCTCCATTCTTCCTCTGTGTCCCCCTCCATTCTTCCTCTGTGTCCCCCTCCTTTCTTCCTCCGTGTCCCCCTCTGTTCTTCCTCCATGTCCCCCTCCATTCTGCTGCTGTCCCCCTCTGTTCTTCCTCTGTGTCCCCCTCCGTTCTTCCTCCGTGTCCCCCTCTGTTCTTCCTCCATGTCCCCCTCCATTCTGCTGCTGTCCCCCTCCGTTCTTCCTCTGTGTCCCCCTCCGTTCTTCCTCTGTGTCCCCCTCCGTTCTTCCTCTGTGTCCCCCTCCATTCTTCCTCTGTGTCCCCCTCCGTTCTTCCTCTGTGTCCCCCTCCTTTCTTCCTCTGTGTCCCCCTCCTTTCTTCCTCCGTGTCCCCCTCTGTTCTTCCTCCATGTCCCCCTCCATTCTGCTGCTGTCCCCCTCCGTTCTTCCTCTGTGTCCCCCTCCGTTCTTCCTCTGTGTCCCCCTCCGTTCTTCCTCTGTGTCCCCCTCCGTTCTTCCTCTGTGTCCTCCCTCCGTTCTTCCTCTGTGTCCCCCTCCGTTCTTCCTCTGTGTCCCCCTCCTTTCTTCCTCTGTGTCCCCCTCCATTCTTACTCCGTGTCCCCCTCTGTTCTTCCTCCGTGTCCCCCTCCATTCTGCTGCTGTCCCCCTCCGTTCTTCCTCCGTGTCCCCCTCCATTCTGCTGCTGTCCCCCTCCATTCTTCCTCTGTGTCTCCCTCCATTCTTCCTCTGTGTCCCCCTCCATTCTTCCTCTGTGTCCCCCTCCATTCTTCCTCTGTGTCCCCCTCCTTTCTTCCTCTGTGTCCCCCTCCTTTCTTCCTCTGTGTCCCCCTCCATTCTTCCTCTGTGTCCCCCTCCTTTCTTCCTCCGTGTCCCCCTCTGTTCTTGCTCCGTGTCCCCCTCCATTCTGCTGCTGTCCCCCTCCGTTCTTCCTCTGTGTCCCCCTCCGTTCTTCCTCTGTGTCCCCCTCTGTTCTTCCTCTGTGTCCCCCTCTGTTCTTCCTCTGTGTCCCCCTCCGTTCTTCCTCTGTGTCCCCCTCCGTTCTTCCTCGGTGTCCCCCTCCGTTCTTCCTCTGTGTCCCCCTCCGTTCTTCCTCTGTGTCCCCCTCCGTTCTTCCTTTGTGTCCCCCTCTGTTCTTGCTCCGTGTCCCCCTCCATTCTGCTGCTGTCCCCCTCCGTTCTTCCTCTGTGTCCCCCTCCGTTCTTCCTCTGTGTCCCCCTCCTTTCTTCCTCTGTGTCCCCCTCCATTCTTACTCTGTGTCCCCCTCTGTTCTTCCTCCGTGTCCCCCTCCATTCTGCTGCTGTCCCCCTCCGTTCTTCCTCCGTGTCCCCCTCCATTCTGCTGCTGTCCCCCTCCATTCTTCCTCTGTGTCTCCCTCCATTCTTCCTCTGTGTCCCCCTCCATTCTTCCTCTGTGTCCCCCTCCATTCTTCCTCTGTGTCCCCCTCCTTTCTTCCTCTGTGTCCCCCTCCTTTCTTCCTCTGTGTCCCCCTCCATTCTTCCTCTGTGTCCCCCTCCTTTCTTCCTCCGTGTCCCCCTCTGTTCTTGCTCCGTGTCCCCCTCCATTCTGCTGCTGTCCCCCTCCGTTCTTCCTCTGTGTCCCCCTCCGTTCTTCCTCTGTGTCCCCCTCTGTTCTTCCTCTGTGTCCCCCTCTGTTCTTCCTCTGTGTCCCCCTCCGTTCTTCCTCTGTGTCCCCCTCCGTTCTTCCTCGGTGTCCCCCTCCGTTCTTCCTCTGTGTCCTCCTCCGTTCTTCCTCTGTGTCCCCCTCCGTTCTTCCTTTGTGTCCCCCTCTGTTCTTGCTCCGTGTCCCCCTCCATTCTTCTGCTGTCCCCCTCCGTTCTTCCTCTGTGTCCCCCTCCGTTCTTCCTCTGTGTCCCCCTCTGTTCTTCCTCTGTGTCCCCCTCCGTTCTTCCTCTGTGTCCCCCTCCGTTCTTCCTCTGTGTCCCCCTCCGTTCTTCCTCGGTGTCCCCCTCCGTTCTTCCTCTGTGTCCCCCTCCGTTCTTCCTCTGTGTCCCCCTCCGTTCTTCCTTTGTGTCCCCCTCCGTTCTTCCTCTGTGTCCCCCTCCATTCTTCCTCTGTGTCCCCCTCCATTCTTCCTCTGTGTCCCCCTCCTTTCTTCCTCCGTGTCCCCCTCTGTTCTTCCTCCATGTCCCCCTCCATTCTGCTGCTGTCCCCCTCTGTTCTTCCTCTGTGTCCCCCTCCGTTCTTCCTCTGTGTCCCCCTCCGTTCTTCCTCTGTGTCCCCCTCCGTTCTTCCTCTGTGTCCCCCTCCGTTCTTCCTCCGTGTCCCCCTCCGTTCTTCCTCCGTGTCCCCTCCGTTCTTCCTCTGTGTCCCCCTCAATTCTTCCTCTGTGTCCCCCTCCATTCTTCCTCTGTGTCCCCCTCCATTCTTCCTCTGTGTCCCCCTCCTTTCTTCCTCCGTGTCCCCCTCTTTTCTTCCTCCATGTCCCCCTCCATTCTGCTGCTGTCCCCCTCTGTTCTTCCTCTGTGTCCCCCTCCGTTCTTCCTCCGTGTCCCCCTCTGTTCTTCCTCCATGTCCCCCTCCATTCTGCTGCTGTCCCCCTCTGTTCTTCCTCTGTGTCCCCCTCCGTTCTTCCTCTGTGTCCCCCTCCGTTCTTCCTCTGTGTCCCCCTCCATTCTTCCTCTGTGTCCCCCTCCATTCTTCCTCTGTGTCCCCCTCCTTTCTTCCTCCGTGTCCCCCTCTGTTCTTCCTCCGTGTCCCCCTCCGTTCTTCCTCCGTGTCCCCCTCCGTTCTTCCTCCGTGTCCCCCTCCATTCTTCCTCTGTGTCCCCCTCCATTCTTCCTCTGTGTCCCCCTCCATTCTTCCTCTGTGTCCCCCTCCTTTCTTCCTCCGTGTCCCCCTCTGTTCTTCCTCCATGTCCCCCTCCATTCTGCTGCTGTCCCCCTCTGTTCTTCCTCTGTGTCCCCCTCCGTTCTTCCTCTGTGTCCCCCTCCGTTCTTCCTCTGTGTCCCCCTCCGTTCTTCCTCTGTGTCCCCCTCCGTTCTTCCTCCGTGTCCCCCTCCGTTCTTCCTCCGTGTCCCCCTCCGTTCTTCCTCCGTGTCCCCCTCCGTTCTTCCTCCGTGTCCCCCTCCATTCTTCCTCTGTGTCCCCCTCCATTCTTCCTCTGTGTCCCCCTCCATTCTTCCTCTGTGTCCCCCTCCTTTCTTCCTCCGTGTCCCCCTCTGTTCTTCCTCCATGTCCCCCTCCATTCTGCTGCTGTCCCCCTCTGTTCTTCCTCTGTGTCCCCCTCCGTTCTTCCTCCGTGTCCCCCTCTGTTCTTCCTCCATGTCCCCCTCCATTCTGCTGCTGTCCCCCTCTGTTCTTCCTCTGTGTCCCCCTCCGTTCTTCCTCTGTGTCCCCCTCCATTCTTCCTCTTTGTCCCCCTCCATTCTTCCTCCGTGTCCCCCTCCTTTCTTCCTCCGTGTCCCCCTCTGTTCTTCCTCCGTGTTCCCCTCCATTCTGCTGCTGTCCCCCTCCGTTCTTCCTCTGTGTCCCCCTCCATTCTTCCTCTGTGTCCCCCTCCTTTCTTCCTCTGTGTCCCCCTCCTTTCTTCCTCTGTGTCCCCCTCCTTTCTTCCTCTGTGTCCCCCTCCGTTCTTCCTCTGTGTCCCCCTCTGTTCTTCCTCCGTGTCCCCCCTCCATTCTGCTGCTGTCCCCCTCCGTTCTTCCTCTTTGTCCCCCTCCGTTCTTCCTCTGTGTCCCCCTCCGTTCTTCCTCTGTGTCCCCCTCCTTTTTTCCTCCTTGTCCCCCTCTGTTCTTCCTCCGTGTCCCCCTCTGTTCTTCCTCCGTGTTCCCCTCCATTCTGCTGCTGTCCCCCTCCGTTCTTCCTCTGTGTCCCCCTCCGTTCTTCCTCCGTGTCCCCCTCCGTTCTTCCTCTGTGTCCCCCTCCGTTCTTCCTCCGTGTCCCCCTCCGTTCTTCCTCTGTGTCCCCCTCCATTCTTCCTCTGTGTCCCCCTCCATTCTTCCTCTGTGTCCCCCTCCATTCTTCCTCTGTGTCCCCCTCCATTCTTCCTCTGTGTCCCCCTTCATTCTTCCTCTGTGTCCCCCTCCTTTCTTCCTCCGTGTCCCCCTCTGTTCTTCCTCCATGTCCCCCTCCATTCTGCTGCTGTCCCCCTCTGTTCTTCCTCTGTGTCCCCCTCCGTTCTTCCTCTGTGTCCCCCTCTTTTCTTCCTCTGTGTCCCCCTCCTTTCTTCCTCCGTGTCCCCCTCTGTTCTTCCTCCGTGTCCCCCTCCATTCTGCTGCTGTCCCCCTCTGTTCTTCCTCCGTGTCCCCCTCCATTCTGCTGCTGTCCCCCTCCATTCTTCCTCTGTGTCCCCCTCCATTCTTCCTCTGTGTCCCCCTCCTTTCTTCCTCCGTGTCCCCCTCTGTTCTTCCTCCATGTCCCCCTCCATTCTGCTGCTGTCCCCCTCTGTTCTTCCTCTGTGTCCCCCTCCGTTCTTCCTCTGTGTCCCCCTCCGTTCTTCCTCTGTGTCCCCCTTCATTCTTCCTCCGTGTCCCCCTCTGTTCTTCCTCCGTGTCCCCCTCCGTTCTTCCTCCGTGTCCCCCTCCATTCTTCCTCTGTGTCCCCCTCCATTCTTCCTCTGTGTCCCCCTCCTTTCTTCCTCCGTGTCCCCCTCCTTTCTTCCTCCGTGTCCCCCTCTGTTCTTCCTCCGTGTCCCCCTCCGTTCTTCCTCCGTGTCCCCCTCCATTCTTCCTCAGTGTCCCCCTCCATTCTTCCTCTGTGTCCCCCTCCATTCTTCCTCTGTGTCCCCCTCCTTTCTTCCTCCGTGTCCCCCTCTGTTCTTCCTCCATGTCCCCCTCCATTCTGCTGCTGTCCCCCTCTGTTCTTCCTCTGTGTCCCCCTCCGTTCTTCCTCTGTGTCCCCCTCCGTTCTTCCTCTGTGTCCCCCTCCGTTCTTCCTCTGTGTCCCCCTCCGTTCTTCCTCCGTGTCCCCCTCCGTTCTTCCTCCGTGTCCCCCTCCGTTCTGCCTCTGTGTCCCCCTCCATTCTTCCTCTGTGTCCCCCTCCTTTCTTCCTCCGTGTCCCCCTCTGTTCTTCCTCCGTGTCCCCCTCCATTCTGCTGCTGTCCCCCTCCATTCTTCCTCTTTGTCCCCCTCCATTCTTCCTCTGTGTCCCCCTCCATTCTTCCTCTGTGTCCCCCTCCTTTCTTCCTCTGTGTCCCCCTCCTTTCTTCCTCCGTGTCCCCCTCCATTCTTCCTCTGTGTCCCCCTCCTTTCTTCCTCCGTGTCCCCCTCTGTTCTTCCTCCGTGTCCCCCTCCATTCTGCTGCTGTCCCCCTCCGTTCTTCCTCTGTGTCCCCTTCCGTTCTTCCTCTGTGTCCCCCTCCGTTCTTCCTCTGTGTCCCCCTCCGTTCTTCCTCTGTGTCCCCCTCCGTTCTTCCTCTGTGTCCCCCTCCGTTCTTCCTCTGTGTCCCCCTCCATTCTTCCCCTGTGTCCCCCTCCATTCTTCCTCTGTGTCCCCCTCCTTTCTTCCTCCGTGTCCCCCTCTGTTCTTCCTCCATGTCCCCCTCCATTCTGCTGCTGTCCCCCTCTGTTCTTCCTCTGTGTCCCCCTCCGTTCTTCCTCCGTGTCCCCCTCTGTTCTTCCTCTATGTCCCCCTCCATTCTGCTGCTGTCCCCCTCTGTTCTTCCTCTGTGTCCCCCTCCGTTCTTCCTCTGTGTCCCCCTCCGTTCTTCCTCTGTGTCCCCCTCCATTCTTCCTCTGTGTCCCCCTCCATTCTTCCTCTGTGTCCCCCTCCTTTCTTCCTCCGTGTCCCCCTCTGTTCTTCCTCCGTGTCCCCCTCCGTTCTTCCTCCGTGTCCCCCTCCGTTCTTCCTCTGTGTCCCCCTCCGTTCTTCCTCTGTGTCCCCCTCCGTTCTTCCTCTGTGTCCCCCTCCGTTCTTCCTCTGTGTCCCCCTCCATTCTTCCTCTGTGTCCCCCTCCATTCTTCCTCTGTGTCCCCCTCCATTCTTCCTCTGTGTCCCCCTCCTTTCTTCCTCCGTGTCCCCCTCTGTTCTTCCTCCGTGTTCCCCTCCATTCTGCTGCTGTCCCCCTCCGTTCTTCCTCTGTGTCCCCCTCCGTTCTTCCTCTGTGTCCCCCTCCATTCTTCCTCTGTGTCCCCCTCCTTTCTTCCTCTGTGTCCCCCTCCGTTCTTCCTCTGTGTCCCCCTCTGTTCTTCCTCCGTGTCCCCCTCCATTCTGCTGCTGTCCCCCTCCGTTCTTCCTCTGTGTCCCCCTCCGTTCTTCCTCTGTGTCCCCCTCCGTTCTTCCTCTGTGTCCCCCTCCGTTCTTCCTCTGTGTCCCCCTCCGTTCTTCCTCTGTGTCCCCCTCCATTCTTCCTCTGTGTCCCCCTCTGTTCTTCCTCCGTGTCCCCCTCCGTTCTTCCTCCGTGTCCCCCTCCGTTCTTCCTCTGTGTCCCCCTCCATTCTTCCTCTGTGTCCCCCTCCATTCTTCCTCTGTGTCCCCCCTCCATTCTTCCTCTGTGTCCCCCTCCTTTCTTCCTCCGTGTCCCCCTCTGTTCTTCCTCCATGTCCCCCTCCATTCTGCTGCTGTCCCCCTCTGTTCTTCCTCTGTGTCCCCCTCCGTTCTTCCTCTGTGTCCCCCTCTGTTCTTCCTCTGTGTCCCCCTCCGTTCTTCCTCCGTGTCCCCCTCCGTTCTTCCTCCATGTCCCCCTCCGTTCTTCCTCCGTGTCCCCCTCCATTCTTCCTCTGTGTCCCCCTCCATTCTTCCTCTGTGTCCCCCTCCATTCTTCCTCTGTGTCCCCCTCCTTTCTTCCTCCGTGTCCCCCTCTGTTCTTCCTCCATGTCCCCCTCCATTCTGCTGCTGTCCCCCTCTGTTCTTCCTCTGTGTCCCCCTCCGTTCTTCCTCCTAGTCCCCCTCTGTTCTTCCTCCATGTCCCCCTCCATTCTGCTGCTGTCCCCCTCCGTTCTTCCTCTGTGTCCCCCTCCGTTCTTCCTCTGTGTCCCCCTCCGTTCTTCCTCTGTGTCCCCCTCCGTTCTTCCTCTGTGTCCCCCTCCGTTCTTCCTCCGTGTCCCCCTCCATTCTGCTGCTGTCCCCCTCCGTTCTGCTGTCCCCCTCCGTTTTGCTGCTGTCCCCCTTTGTCCTGCTACATAGTTACATAGTTACATGCATAGTTACATAGTAGGTGAGGTTGAAAAAAGACACAAGTCCATCAAGTCCAACCTATGTGTGTGATTATGTGTCAGTATTACATTATATATCCCTGTATGTTGCGGTCATCCAGGTGATTATCTAATAGTTTCTTGAAGCTATCAATGCTCCCCGCTGAGACCATCGCCTGTGGAAGGGAATTCCACATCCTTGCCGCTCTTACAGTAAAGAACCCTCTACGTAGTTTAAGGTTAAACCTCTTTTCTTCTAATTGTAATGAGTGGCCATGAGTCTTATTAAACTCTCTTCTGCGAAAAAGTTTTATCCCTATTGTGGGGTCACCAGTACAGTATTTGTAAATTTAAATCTGCTCTCCCCCTCCATTCTTCCTCCATGTCCCCCTCCGTTCTGCTGCTGTCCCCCTCTGTCCTGCTCTCCCCCTCCATTCTTCCTCCGTGTCCCCTACCGTTCTGCTGCTGTCCCCCTCCGTCCTGCTGTCCCCCTCCGTTCTTCCTCCGTGTCCCCCTCCATCCTGCTGTCCCCCCCCACCCAGATCTATCTGTCCACTCCTCAACTCACCCCCTCGTTCTCCTCACGGATCCTAAAACTTACTGAATGACATATCGGTATGGATGTCACCCCACTTTCTCAAACTCAGTCTTTCTAAAACGGAGCTTGTTACATTTCCTCCTTCCCGGTCCCCCCCCCATGATTTTACCATTAAGATAAACAGCACAACCATTGGTCCCTCCACACATGTCAGGGTGCTGAGTGTAATCCTTGACTTTGATCTCTCCTTCAGCCCCCACATCCAATCGCTGGCTAAATCCTGCCGCCTTAACCTCAGAAACCTCTCCAAAATTAGACCCTTCTTGACTAATGACACCACAAAGCAACTTATTCACTCCTTGATTATTTCCCGCCTCGACAACTGCAACTCTCTTCTTAATGGCCTACCCTTACGCAGGATATCCCCCTTCAGTCTATTATGAATGCTGCTGCTAGACTAATGCACCTCACTAATCGATCCGTGACTGCTGGCCCCTCTCTGCCAATCCCTTCACTGTCTTTCCCTACCCCACCGTATAAAATTCTAAATGCTAACCACAACATACAAGGCCAATCACAACATCGCCCCCATCTACATCACCAACCTCATCTGGAGATATCGCCTACTGCTCTCTAGCTCCCTTGTTACCTCCTCCCATGCTCGCCTTCAGGACTTCTCCAGAGCCTCTCCCATCCTCTGGAACTCCCTGCCCCGGTATATCCGATCAGCCCCTACCCTATCTACCTTTAGGAGATCCCTGAAAACTCACTTATTAGCAGCAGAATATATTTTGGGGTGTAGTTGCAAGTATGCATATGCTGTGTTAGAGAAATAACCTGTGAATATGACAATTTTGTGAAAACTAAAAATCTTCATTTTGCAAAGAATTGTGGTAAAATATGACAACTTGAAAAAACTTACCATGCCTCTTAGTAAATACCTTGGAATGTCTACTTTCCAAAAAGTAATAATTTGGGGGGTATTTGTATCTGGCTTGTTAACCTGTACACACTATCAGAAATTCAGACAAACAATCGGCAGGTTTTCCTCAATGTTTCACATCAAGTCGGAACTGAGGATAGAAATAATGCACGAAAATTTGCATACGACAAAGGCTTTTTTGTTATTTGTTGTTTCTGATCATGCGCAGTCTTTCGTATCTGCTATTTCTCGTACGAAAATCATACGAAAATGGTACATTCTGTTCCCATACAAGAAAAATGTTGGCGTTTTTCCCTTCGGAAATTTTCGTTCGGAATCGGCTGTCAAAAGTTGTGTACACACTTTTAGAAAATTGTACGATCGTTCCTTGGACAAAAATGTTCGCCCAATTTTCTTTATGGGCCATTAGTGTCTCAAGAAATGAGAGAGGCCATCAGTACATCAGATGTGATTAATTTTCAGTGAAACACTAGCTTGTAGACTCTGAGTTTTATTGCTGTGGAGCTCTGTGGCGTGTTGGTAAATACTTTGTATTACAAGTTGGCTTGTCCATTTTATACATCAGTCAATGTGTTTGGATCATCACTATAGGATCATTCACACATCGTGCAACTGATACTAAGATGGATAGCAGCGGGGATGAACAGGGGCCTTCGATCTCTAAATCAAAGAAGATAAAGCGATTGTGCCATTTTCGAGACTTATGGAAAACAACTTATACATGCATTACAGCAGTGACCGGTAACTATCATAGAGCATATTGTACTCTGTGTAGGCGCGAGTTTGGAATTGGTCATGGTGGTGAAGGTGATATCAAAATCCACATATCTAGCGAAAGTCACAAAAATGCTGATCGGGCTGCAAAACAAAGTGGGATGCTTTCCAAATTCATGATTCCCTCTAAGGATATGGCAATGCAAGACGAAATTATAGCAGCTGAAATTTCAATGGTTTACCATTCCATGTGCCACAGTCATTCATATAGATCTTTGGACTGCACCATGAAACTACTTCCTGTTATATTTCAGGATTCTGCTAAAGCCACTAGGATGTCATGTGGTCGTACCAAAGCTGAAGCCATTGTAACAAACGTGTTGGCTCCTTACAGTGTGGAAATGGTAGTTAAAGATTTGAAAAACAGCTATGCTTATTTTAGTGTTGGATCGGATGCATCTAACCATGGGCACACCAAACTTTTCCCCTTAGTTCTGCGTTACTTTAAGCCCTCCAAAGGAGTGGTAACAAGCTTGCTGGATTTTTATGAAGGTGAGGAAAGTGCTGCTGCAATTTCTGAGCAAATTTTAAATGTAATTAAAACAAATGGCCTATCTGTGGATATGATGTCTGCATATTCTGCTGACAATGCAAGTGTGAACTTTGGTAAGCATAATGGTGTGTACCAGAAGCTTCATGCTGTAAATCATCGGATATTGCCAGCTGGCTGCCCAGCTCACATACTTCACAATACAGCTAAAAAGGCTTCAGATGTCTTAAATTGTGACGTGGAAAGTCTAATTTTGAAATTATATAATTATTTTTCAATATCAGCGAAGAGAGTTTCCACACTAAAAGAAATGTTTGACTTTGTTGACCTTGAGTGGTCAGAACTTCTTCGCCATGTCCCAACAAGATGGCTGTCTCTTTATCCAGCAATCGAGAGAGTTTTAAAAAATTGGCCAGCTGTAAAAGCTTACTTCCAAAGTATTGGTGAGGATGAAACACCTAAAGTAATATGGCAATTTATTGTGGCTGAAGATAGTGAGACCACAGAACTGGACCCACCATCAGTTCCTGAGTTATATCTCCAGTTTTTACACAACTGCTTGCCTATTTTTCAGACAGCCATATTAAAACTGGAGCGAAATGACTTGATTGCAGTTGATGTATATGAGATCATGACATCAGTCAAAGGCAAACTAATACAAAGACAGACAGACCATTTTTTTGGATATCTAGTTGGGAAAGCTTTAAAAAAATTACCTCACCTGCAAGCAAAAAAAAATAGAATCAGAATTCCTAAAATTTTATCAAAAAGCTGTTCAGTATTTAGAACAGTGGTTTGATTTTTCAGACAAAAACTATTTGTCTAAAATTCAATGTCTGAATTTGAAGGAGAACCTTACGTTTGATAACCTGGTGGCATCTGTTGAAGCTCTGAATTTAGACTCTGTTTCAATAGATGACCTTTACGAAGAATTTGCTTGCGTTTGTCCACACTTTCAAAAGGTTTCTACCGGTACTGAAGCGGATGATGATCTCAACACCGATGTTAAATGGTCAACAATATTTACGAAGGCTGGACCTGACAAACTGCCAAACCTCTTGAAAGTGGTGTCATTTGTTGTTAGCATCCCATGCTCAAATGCAGCAGTTGAAAGGGTCTTCAGCATGATGGGAATGTGCTGGTGTGACACAAGAAATAGATGCAGCATTGATCTAATAAAATCTGAACTTCAGGTGAAAATCAATTTTGACATGGGTTGTCAATCTTTTTTTAGCTTTGTAAAACAAAATAAAAAACTCTTGCAATGTGCAAGAAGTGACAAAAAATACACTTTTAGACATCAGTGTTGAAAACAAAAGGTACTCAGCTGGTGTCATGTGGTCTGAAGGATTTGATTATGGTCATATTGCCATGTGAGCTGAATTAGACACAGCATTAATATTTCAGCAAAGTTATATTTCCAATTGACTGTTTTGTTAATTTTTATATTTTCAAGAATATATTTATAGTAATATATATATCTGTTATTTAAGAAAAAAGTGGATTTTGTGGTTTATTATATATGGCTGGTTACTAGTTTATACCTAGTTAAGTTCTTGCTCGTTGAGAAAACAATAAAAATAATCTGTTAAATTTATTGCAACTTGTTCTGTTTGTTTTTTCTATTTCTTAAGAGATGTCTAATGCCGCGTACACACGGTCGGACTTTTCGTCTACAAAAGTCCAACGGACGCTGACGGACTAAAGCTGGCTGGTAATCCGATCGTGTGTGGGCTTCTCCGGACTTTCAACGTACTTTTTTAGCCTCAAATCCGACGGACTTTAGATTTGAAACATGCATCAAATCTTTACGTCGTAACTACGACGGACCCCGAAGTCCGCTCGTCTGTATGCTAGTCCGACGGATAAAAAAAACGACGCATGCTCATAAGCAAAAACTAAACGGAAGCACTCGGTCTAGTAAAACTAGTGTTCGTATTGTAGGTAGCACATTCATCACGCTGCAAAATCTGTGATCGTTGAATGCAGCGCATTTTATTTCTTCTTTACGAATGCTCTAAAGAACGAAGGTGTTTTGCTGTTCATAATCAGAGTTCTCCCAAACTGATTTCTGGATTCTTTTTCTCTTTGATCTCATGAATGATATAGTATGCATTTTAAAAACAATGTTTCCATACTAATAATACTTTTTCCCCTTTTTTTTTTTTTTTAGGTTTGTAAAGTTACCACAAAGAACCCATTATTCTTTTTTTTTTTTATAGTGATTATTTTTTAGTTTTTAGATAAAGTTAACCCAAAGCACCGTTTTTGGTTATGTAAATTTTTTGATTTTCAAGACTTAGCACTTGAACATTATTAACATTAGTAATGTATTTTTGGTGTGTTTTTTCCAAACTCAATGAGATTGTTGTCCCTTGTTAATTTAACATTGTGTGTAAAATCAATGATTTAAAAGAAAACACATAAAGTCTTTAGCTAAACTCAAAAAAGATCCATTTATTCATGGTCAAAATAAAATAAAGAGGAAGTCAACGCTGGAAAAAGTCGGTGTACAAGAAAATTGGGATCTTGCGGAGTCCATATAAGAGGGAGCACAATCTGGTCCAAGAATCCCAGAGATCAACAGCACCAGCAGATGATCTAGATGTCCCCAGACTGTGGTCCTACAACAGCCTGCGTCTTCTGTCAGACCAGACTGAACCCAGGTCATCACTTTCTTCTCTTCCCTGCAGCCTTTCCTCCACGCTGCCCTGCAGCCTTCCCTGTAGCCTTCTTTTGAGGCTGTGGCTCTGGTGTTTCAGTTGTGGCAGGAGGAGGAGAAGGAGGAGG